>NC_136267.1:144564046-144566546 GCF_964187855.1 Myxine glutinosa
TAAAACATTCACATTGTGGGAAGGGGGGGGGAGATTTGTGAAATGTAAACCAAATTGTGGCTTTTGGGGATTATTTCATGCTGTGAAGACCTTTGGATTATTCGGAAATAGTTTTTGCACCTTTTTCAGAATTGTCTCGTTAGGCCAATCTGATGGTTTCCCAGCTGTGCAAAGACGGCAGGTTCTCACCTCACAGCCCCTGATAGTGACAAGAATATCTGAGGTTTAACGTTGGACACTTACATTTGCACTTCCTCTTGTGCTTCAGAAATGATAACACCATTTTACCCCCGCAAGGAAAAGGCATTGCCAAAAATGGGACTGGAGCTCAATGCCAGTTCTCTCATCTGTAGCACGTTCTTCAGATTGAATTCCCAGGTTTGCTGGACAATGCGACCTCTTGAAGCATTTGATTATTTTAAAGGACAGCCCTTTTGAGTAGAACTATGCCCAAGACCATCAGGTTGGTCTGTTATAGTTCCTATCTCACCCCCAGGCATGAAATCCCAAATACAATATGTGTCCATTATGTCCATTATCTCCAAAAAATTAATACCTCTCAATAGGTTATTGTTATTAATACACAATCTTCATAGCAGTGAGTTATCTCATTAATTAGGCCTAATCAGTTGTTTTGTCATGGAGTATCTGGCTTGTTGGAAGTGCTTCATGCAATGATCCCATGGGTCCATGCAATCTTGAACCTCTTTGCACCTCCTATTCTTGTGTGCCAACATTGCAGACCCCTGGGTGTGCATATCCTGAGAGTTCCAAAAGGCCACGTTCCCTTCCATTGCTGCCTTACAGGAAGTCACAATGGGAATTAGAGAGCCCATGTTCGCTAGAATTATGTCATCACTTAATGCCTAATGGCCTGCATCAGGCCTCGTGGAAAGTGCTTCCCTTTCTGGGAGGTTTGTGGTCGAATGTCACGATAAATTACAGGCCTCTTGCAAAATAATCGATTCAAACTTGTATTGCTAAGTGTTGGTGCACTGGTTTCAAAGAGATGATGAACAAATAACCAATTGAAGCATATTCCGAAGAAATTAAATTAACCAAACAAATGTGATAGCAGTGGTGAAATATTTTTTTTGATTATAACACAGTCATCAAAATGAACGCATTGCTTAACATACAATTACAATATTGGAGTAATTAAGAAAATGCATAATTAGGTGATATGCATATGGGGGTTACAGGGGTGGGTGAGTAATCGTGACTACAAATGTATTGATATACAAATATTGACCACAACAAAAATACAAAAGCAAAGCAAATAGGCTGTGCAATGCACGAGTATTTTGTTTTTGATACCTGTACTTTACGCAGGGCATTGTACCTTGTTTTCATGCCTCAATGCAGTTTCTCACACATACAATTGTGGAATATTGTTTTAAGTGCTCTGAATTACTGCCCATAAATTAGCCAATTTGCTTGCTCACTGTTTGAGACTCTCACCCGACAACAACATGAACTCTGGACAACTAGTACACACTCACCCGTGGGTGTGCGGACATTATGTGTGCACCCAGGATGCCCGCCTTGTGACGTTGCACCGCCCTGTCTGCCCCACACTGATTGGTGGTTAGGCTAAAAATTATTGGGAAATTACTCCCCTGAGCCTTAACTCTTCCCAAATGTTTGAGGCTCAGGTTTTTGCACCAAAACGAATGCATCCCTGTCATTGCAAGTCCAGACTCCTCCATAAAGTACATACAAGACATTACAAAGGATAGAACATTGAAAAGGGTTTCGAGGGGGAAGCGGTTTTAGACAAAAAAAAATTAAGGAGGAAGACAACATCTCTCTGTAGAAATGATGTGTGTGAATTTCTACTCACGTGTGGTCATATGGTGATTAGATGCTTGCTGGCATTCCTCCGTCTCCATAACGTTTGACGAACATGGTGAAACGGGAGTAAAGGCGGATATTCCACCAAGATGCGTCCAATGCTCCCCAAAAGCTGGCTGAAGGTCTCGGCATGAAATGTTGATTTTCAGGAGACAAAAATACCATTGATTCGGGGTGACCAGCATGGTCGTTAAACAAAATGAATATTCCACAGAAGGAAAAAAAAATAACCCCGGGAAGTAGAAAAGTTTTTTAGGTGGTTGTGAACAGCGATGGTCTACTGATGGTTCCAAGGGAAACCAAAGATAAGTGAAGTACAGTATTCACTCGCTCCACGTTATCGCGCCTTTTAGCTCCAAACCCCTCGAGAGGAGAAAGTCTGCGTAAAACAAACCCTCTTCTTCTCCCCACTCATGCTTCCTCCTGGTGTACTCAGGGTTGATTGGTTGTTCCTGGTTTAAGAGGGTCAGTATGAGGAACAAGCTTGGTGAATTGATTCTGCCTGTGCTGTCTGTTCATGTAGAATGTGATGCATGTAAAGTGAGAAGTCACTACATTTATAGACATATATTGACACATAATCCTTTATTACAATTGAATTACCTCACTCTTATGCTAATGCGAATACATGTACTAAGGGAATAAC
>NC_136267.1:144571546-144581546 GCF_964187855.1 Myxine glutinosa
GAGATTGGGGGTAATTGAAGGGGCCTAGGTTATTTGATTAATACAACGCAGATTCAACTATTGGGAACAGATCCTTACCTGAAACACATACTAATGAAATAAATAAAGAAGAGCCTATGGTGTCCTCCATGTTGCAATATGACCTAACGAGGGTGCGACCTTTGACCTTACACAAAAATGAGAATATTTACAGGGGATTATATACAAGGGATTATTACAATATTTACAGGCACAGCAAGGTGCTTGGACTAGGTGGGAAGGTGTGCAGGTGAGGACATTGAAGTGGCAAGAGATTTGGAGGATGGAGCCAATTTTGTTGATTTTCCTGTGCAGGCAACGTATGATGTGCTTCCAGTAAACTTGAGATTGTGGGGGTTGTTGCAGGAGGAGAGATGTTATTTCTGTGGAGGATTGGGAACGGTGCAGCATGCACTGAGTGCATGCTGAGTAGCATTGGCAGCATGAAGATACAAGTGGAGGCATGATCAGGTGCTGGCGGTGGTAGTGCAGATGGTGCAACAAGAGGTGCTGAGATCGAGAGAGAGTGGAGAAGAGAGACCGATGGGGGAGAGGTGTTGTTTGTCAAAGAGGGCCAAGTGGTAAGAGGTGGAAAGAGGAGGAGGTGGAAAGCAAGAGGGCTGTCAGATGCTTGTGATTGGCAGCTGGTGGCAGACCTAAAGCCACAATTGGTATTCCCAGAGGAGATCTGTGTGACATGGTTGTGGCCTGACATTGTCATCTGGTCATGTGCAACAAGACAGGTTAGCTTAGCGGAATTGTCTGTACCTTGGGAAGAGAACATGGAGGAGGTGCACGAGAGGAAGAGAGGAAAGTACAATGAGCTGGAGGCAGAGTGTCAGGAGAAGGGTTGGCGAGTTTCTTGTCAGCCATTTGAGGTGGGGTGTAGAGGGTATATTAGCAATTCCTTTTCTGCATTTCTTGCTCGGCTTGGAGTGTGTGGGACAGAAAGAATGAGGAAGTGTGATAGAGTAGCCCAGGTTGCCTGAAAGGCTCACCTTGGATATGGAGGAAGTTTATGGAGGCACGTCGAACGGTGTCGGTTGAGGTTGTGCGTGGTGGTTTATTTCTGCCTAAATGGGTAGTGACTGAGCCGTGGATTTTTGGGGTTTTTTGGTGTGTGAGTGAGTGTGTGAGGGGCTGTGGATTCTGGGAGTGGAGGTGGTTTTGTTTTTGTAGTCTGTGTTCTCACTGGCTGGGGGTGGGGGTATGTATGCATCCAGGTATAGCTGCGGCATGTGGAGGCGTATGTGCCCCTGCTGTCCCACCTTAACTGACCGTATCGAGGTTGAAGGTCCGAAACTGGATGATGCTGAGGACCTTTACTGAGGACCAGGTCATTGAGTAACACTTGTGAACAGGTGTGTTTTGAAATTATGTATATATATTTAACAAAGACCCACCCACATCTCTCAAACGTGAATGGAGGGAATTATAATAAAATCAGCTTTCACATAATTAATCAATTACACAAGGAGGCTATAATTATATCAATAAATTGACTCCTCCCATGCTCCTCCAGCTGATGAAAGCTGCATAACTGCAACTGTAAAGGCTACACAAGGTAAGCCGTTTTGCTGTTTCAAACTCTTCCCAGAGTCCGTCCACAGCTGTAATGAAATTTACACATTATACACACAAGAGAAACCCAATGCAACCAACCCCCCCCCCCCCCCTTCCCCCCACCCCTCCCAGCTGCCGGACCGATTTCATTGCTTATTGGCAAATCATAAGCGACAGCGCAAACAGAAACGTGTACGATTGAGGCTAAGAGGTGTCGAGTGAATCTTTTAATAGCGCATTAAATGCGCATTTCCCAATCGGCCCGCTACCGGATTTTGTCACAGGTTGTTACCACAGTGCGGCCATTTTTGTTTCCCAAATGTAATGTCACATTCCTAACCCATGAGGCTTTGGGAAGGCAAGGCCATTACACTGAAGTGGGCCTTGGGTGTAATATCCCAATCATGGGGGCGTGGACGTCGATGGGTGGGGGATGTGTGTAATACCCCCACACCTTTTTGATGAGGGGGGATCATCACCCCCACCCCGCTTCTAGTTTCTACTCCAATATAACATAAAATACGTTGGCTTGGGCTAGGAGTTAGGGCTAGGAGCTAGGGCTACGAGTTTGGGATAGGAGCTAGGGCTTGGAGTTAGGGATAGGAGCTAGGGCTAGGAGTTAGGGATAGGAGCTAGGGCTAGGAGTTAGGGATAGGAGCTAGGGCTAGGAGCTAGGGCTAGGAGTTAGGGATAGGAGCTAGGGCTAGGAGCTAGGGCTAGGATTTAGGGTTGGAGCTAGGGCTAGGAGTTAGGGCTAGGAGGTAGGGCTAGGAGCTAGGGCTAGGAGTTAGGGCTAGAAGTTAGGGCTAGGAGTTAGGGCTAGGAGTTAGGGCTAGGAGTTAGGGATAGGAGTTAGGGCTATGAATTAGAGATCTTTGTTCCTTTCACATTTCCTTCTACTTTTTCATAATTCTCTTTATTCATTCTAATTCTTGCTTCTTCTTTATTTCTCTCTTTCTTTATCTATCTGACTTTGGAGAAGTGAATTCTTGCAGAGTTTTATTTTTCTGGAAGGCTTGGCGGAGCTTGGATGGGTTTGAGGGTAGAGGAGTAGCGCCTGAAACCCGAATCCTATCCAGGTTCCTCCTGACGACTCCATCCTAGCTCTTTACTTTTTTTTTTTTTTGGTTCCTCCTGATGACTCCAATGCAGAATTTAGTTTTCTGTTTCATTGCTCTACTCTATACAATTCACACAGGCCAGGATGTGGGATGTTCCCCAAATGCATCATCTAATTATGTATAAATCAATAGTAACCTTCCCCAAATACAGTATGTTACCTCTTAAATCATTACTGTGCTGATGGGCAGTATTTAATAACAGAGGCCGGCATCGGCTAGTGCTGGATTTCATTAGTCGGAGTAACCATGGTCTCCAGCAGCGTGCGCACTGCGCATGCGCTAAAAATGTATCACGTGCTTAGTGATTAGTGAAACCATTATAAGGGTAGACATTCCCGCTACAGTGCTGTGTTGCTTCAAGTTTTCTTCCAAAGGAGCCTCTTTGCTCCACCCAGTCTCATTTAATGCATTTTAATTCCCGGCTATGAGGCAACAAAAGGTGAAAATTTTGAAATGGGGTATAGACTTTCTATAGGCACTGTATATATATATATATATATATATATATATATATATATAATATGTGTGTGTGTATTTTTTTTTCAAGAGATATTGGGTCTAGGCAGTGCATGTGTAGATCTATAAATATTGATAGTGTCGTGTTACCAGGGATTAACACCCCTGGTAACAGATGGCCAACCGAGCTTTAACTCCAAGGCGTTCACTCAAACTATGGCGGTGTGATTTTACACGTGTGAGGGTGTAGTGGAGGGCAGTGATCTTACCTGGACGGACGGGCGCGGCACGGGGTTATCCAATTCCCACAACAAATTTACAGACAGGACAAGGAATTAAAATTCAACAAACAATGGTTTAATAAAAAATAAATGCCGGGGAACAAAGAAATGAATGTAAAACTAAGTTCCTAACTTTAGACGTCTCCACACGGACTCATGAAACAGACACAGGGATAAATAAAATGAAAGTAATAAAATGTGTGTGGTGCATTTGCCTGCTACTCCGCCTGGCATCCGTCCAGAGTCGTCACAGGTCCCGCGTCCCTGCACGGCAAAACACGCGTTGCCGCCAAGTCCGTTCACCGCCAGTTGCTGAACGTGAAGTGAACAGGCCCTCGCTCCTTCCTCGCCGTCCGCTACACAAAGCACCGAGGTGAGACAAGAGAAAGATGCTTCTGCCGTGAGTGTGCACAAACTGTGACTGCCCGCAAGGCCACCCAGAGTCCAGAGAGTGCACAAACTTCGACCGCCTGCGATGCCAGCCACAGTCAAGAGAGGGACATGTGACTGCACGCTATGAAACCCAGGCCAAGAGCAGGAAAATGGCGGGATGTGTCCTTTTTGTCCCTTGTGCTGGAACATTCTACGATGACGTCCGTGCGCGCTGCAATCAGCGAGTGCCATTGCATCGCTCCACGGCCACAACCAATCATCAACTCTCGGGGCGGGGCCTCACGGCCCTTGTGATGACTCGGCTGGTGGCCTCAGTGGTGGTGTTCGAATGCCAGGACCTGTCGCTTTATTTAGTGCATTTAGTATAAGTGCATGGCTGGTGTTGCAAGTGTCATAAGGAACAAAGGGGAAAACACAAAGGCAATTTACACACAGAGAATCTACCCTTATACCCTAACTAATTAGCATATCTCTACCCCTCGCATTGTCGTTAAATGCTTGTCTCATGTTTGTCGTTAAATAATTTTTTGTTAAATAATAATTTGTTAAATTTGTAAATAGTCGTTAAATTGTCTAAAATTGGAGATTTAATATATATATGTAGTTTATATGTTTATATTGTTGCGGATATGGGATTTGGCCTCCATATCCGCTTGTAAATATTCCCCTATTTCCCCAATACTCCCCAACTATCCCCAATCCCCCATTCCCGGCCTAGTCCCATTGTCTGTAAACAACACTCTGTAGAACCGACCTTCCCCTTTTTCCCCCATTCAATGTCGTGCCCAGGTCCACCGCATCTCACGTAGACAACTTTCGGACATCTTGCTAGTTATTCTTAGTCTATGTCAGTTAAGGACTCGTTTCCATTAATTCTGACTCTTCGTTGCACCAGAATGTGATTGTATGGCACCAGTAGTGAGTTTAGGACCTCCCCATACCTCCTCCCATCTTCCCCATGAAACAACAACAACTACCACAACAGCGCGCGGGGAGTGTGCGTCCTCACTCCGGCTCGGTTAGCCGCCATTACCCATGTGCGCCGACGGGGTTACCACGAAGGGGCTGCCTGTCGGCCCCTCGTCAAGGGCGGAGCCCGGTAACCCCCCACACCCAATCAGAAGCAACGGGCCGATTCCATCTGGGGCGGAGCTAACGAGCCGAGGGCGTGTCACTCCCCGCCGGATATACGCAGCGACTTACCGGACGTGACGTGAGATGCGCCTCAGCCACGAAGGAGAAACAGACGCCACCTCCAGCGCGACGAGACCTCCCGCATCTCTGGACCGGACCGGGTCGATTCTGCCCCTGCGCCAAGGTGCACCTTGAGCCTCGACTACCTGCCCTCCCTTGCCATCAATCCCGGTGTGAGTCAGTCTTGTCCCGTTTATCTGTCGTCTGTCGGGGCTACTATAAGACCGTATTTAAGTGCCTACCTTCCTATGCTGTCTCTCTCGTCCTTGTAATCTAACGTTCCGAAATATTATAACCTCCTCCGGAGGTCTTGAGAACTGTACCCCTCGTGTCGTGTCATTTTAACCCAGCCGTTGTGTCCTTTCCTCAATTGATTTAGCGTAGCGCGACTCGGCCAACGTTCGAGTATAATCGGGTAAACTGTGCAGACGCGGTCATACCAAACCGCTCGGTAAACTAACATCCACAACCGCGTCTGTAACATTTGGTGTAGAGGAGTTGGATTCGGACCTGGGACTAAATTCATTTAGCCCAAATTTTGGAACACCAATTGTACTATTAGGGTAACATTTTGGTTTCGAGGAGTTGGATTCGGACCTGGGACTAAATTTGTTAGGCCCAAATTTTGGAACACCAATTGTACCATTAGGGTAACAATTGGTGTTGGGAAGTGGAATTCGATCCGGAGCGCGTTTCACGCACTCGAAATTATAACAGCGAAATTTGATTTTGTTTTACGAAAATAAAAACCCGAATTTTGAAAGTCGCGCTATGGCAGACCAAGACGGCTGGGTTCCGGTAGTAGGGAGTGAGGCAGGGTCGATCCAGGACCAAAATGAGGGACAAGAGGGGAGCGAAGCAGTGAGGGTAGCAGACGCACGAAATGGCGCCTCGCACATAGCCACGGCGACCACGCCCGCGACCGTGGTAGCGCCGCTGGTGGATTCGAACCTTTTCCTCCTGCAAATGAGGGCCCTTATGGAACAAATGGGTGAGCGATTGGAGGGCCAAATGGGGGTAATGGGGAACCGGATGGATGCTCAGAGTGAGCAAATGAGGGCTGATAGTGAGCGATTAGAGGGCCAAATGGGGGTAATGAGGGACGAAGCGAGGGGTACCTGTGAGGGGATAGACAACGGGATAAAAGAGGTGAGAAATGGGATAATGGGGGTAGAAAACAGAATGGCCGCTCAAGAGAATCAAATGGAAGGGATGCAAAAGGGGTTAAAGGGGTTAGAAAACAGTATGGAAGGCAAATTGAGGGACATGAGGGACCAAGCGGAAAGGGAAGTTAAACAAATGGAGCAGCGGATAGAGGGGGTCAGAATGGGGGTAGAAACCAAACTGGATGCTCACAGGGAGGAAATGGAGCAGATGAGGGTGGCATCTGGGCAGGAGATGCAAGTGATGGGAGAGGAGATCAGGAGAGGAGTGAGTGAGGCGGTCGGAGGAGTGCGCGAGGAGGTGAGGCACTGTAAGGAGCACATGGAGAAGGAGGTGAGAAAGGGGACTGTAAAATTGCAAGGGGGCATAGAGGACCTGACGCAGGAGGTGGAACAGCTGACGGAGGGACAAAAAGGACTAACGGAGCAGGTTCAAAGGAACACTGCGGTATTAGGAGGGTTAAAAGCGACACAAAATGACCTAAAAAATGACTTGGTAGCGACGAAGAGGGAATGTCAGATGGTACGTGAGGGACTGACAACGAGGTTGGACGAGGTGATAGAGGTAATGGAGACGAAGGACCGGCAGGTGAGGACGCACATGGAAACGGTCAAGGTAGCCTTAGAGGACGAGCTTGAGGAGACGTACCGGGACATAAAAGAGGTGAAGCAGAAATTAAAAGAAGTGGAAGAAGGGGTGAGCGAAATTAAGAAGCGACGGAGAGGGGATAAGAAAGAGATAAAAGAGGAGATAAAAGAATTGGTCCAAAGTCTGTGTTTGGATCGTGATGATGTGCTCATTAACCGGATGAGGGATTCGCAGTTGATGGAGGAAAAGCGAAGAGGAAGAGGACCCGGTGTAAGTGGTGACCAATATGGTCGTGCGTATGATGCGCCAGGGGATTTAATAAGCTTGGGGGTCGACATAGACCCGGGTGTTCGTGAGAGGCCGTTGGTGAAGTGTGCGACAGGTCTGGTGTGCGAAAAAGGAGGTGTGCAAGAAAGTCCGACTCTGGGGTGTGTGAGGAAAAAGTGCGTGCCAAGGAGTGAGGGTGCTGGCGAGAGTGAGTCGGTCGTAGCGTGTTTGCGAGGGAGCACATGGAAGCGCGGTGTGGTAAGTGTTACAGAGGGTGTGACGGGAGAGTGTGCGCGAGAAAGGTGTGTGACGGACAGGTGCATGGGGAAAGAGTGCGCTGTCAAAAGTAAGGAAGAATGCACACCTGTGGTGAGTGTTACAGAGGGTGTAATGGGAGAGTGTGCGCGAGAAAGGTGTGTAACGGACAGGTGCATGGGGAAAGAGTGCGCTGTCAAGAGTAAGGGTGAGTGCGTTGTCAAGAATGGAGGTGAGAGGAGTGAGAGTGACAAGGAGCGTGAGTGGGAATGCACGCTGGAATTGGTAGTGAGGCACGTGGTTGGGTGTGCGAATGAGAGCACACCTGTGATTGTCACAGAGGAGGTGACCGAGGAGGGGGCGCGAAGAGGTGTGTTGGTGAGGTGTGCGACCAACGAATGTGTGCCAAAGTGTTCGGTGGTCAGGTGTGTGACCAAGGCTGTGAGTGGAATGAGGGTACCTGGGTGTGAAAGGAAAGGTACGAGGAGCATGGAAACGGCTGAATGTGTGAGCAAGGAAGGGGCTACGGGGTGTAAGCATGCAGGTGAGGCATCGAAGGTAAACGGGTTAGCAGTTAGAGCGACTTTTAGCCGAATCGGGCCCTCGGTGCGTGCTGGGCCTCGCTTTGAACGGCCGCGTCCGTGCTCCACTAGGCGGAGCGGGCGGCTGGATAGGAAGGGTCGTCATGGCGACCACTTTTTGTTGAGGCATTCCGGCAGGTCGAGATCGAGCCATGGGATGGCTCCGTGCCGAGATGGTGCGTGGGATCTCGGCCCGCGTAAACCTCCTTCCCTGCACCGAATGCGGGACGTATCCAGCCGCTGGCACCAAACAACCCGCATTCATTGCTCGGCTTTACGAAGCCGGGCTTTGGACAGGAATTGGCGCACCGAGAGGCATTAGTGAGTAGACTGTGTGATGAGGATAGTGTTTTGGCCCCAAAATTAGAGAAAAACAAAATTTGATGATTGGCAAAGGAGTGGCAGTAATGATTGGCAGATAATGGGTAGTGATTGGCAAATTTTTGATTTGTTGAAATTTGATGTGCAAAATTGGTAGTGGGAGATGCCCGATGTGGTGGGATGGCAACTCTGTCATCCCTCACAGAAGTGGGGCAAATGCGCAATAGCTTATGGGGTGTATGGCAGTGAAAACTAGCCCGGGTGGGTTAGGATATTGATAGGGCCCTAGAAGATGACCTTAGGTAACGTTAAGTTTAGTTAGTGACTGATACCTGTAGTGGGGACGCAGGTAGTTTAGTGTGGTTGATAATGACGTGGGAGCGCAATAGTTTAAAGGGACGACTGGGAAGCGCAAGTTTCAGAGGGGAGTAGTTAGATGAGATGATGCTGTGTGAGAACTGGACAGGTGTGTGGAGCAGTGTATGAGTAGTGAGTGTTGTGGATCAGCGCGAATGCGCTTGGGGAGAGAAGGGTGCAGGTGGCACCAGGTGTGAGAGCACAGGTGTGCAAGTAAAGTTGGTGTGGAGAGAGTTGGAGTAAGTGGTATGGAGTGGTGTGCATGGTGCGAAGGTGTGAATGGGGGAAGAGTGGAACCCCATCACGGATACCCGGGGCGGGTAGTGTAAGTGTTAGGTAGAGGGTATAGGTAAATTGTGGTTGGATATTGGCATTTGTGGTGCGGTTGCAGAATGGTATTGTGGATGGGTGCATTAGTGTTGTGGAAATGGCTGGGCGTGTAGCCTGTTAGTGTGTGTAGTTGGTTGGGCACTCCACCACTGTGAGGATGTCGGCCAGGTGAGGCCGCAGGTGGGCTCTGGGAGCCGTTAGTGTCAGTGGGGCCCGAGGATCCGGAGGACGGACCCGGGTAGCCCAGTGCCAGAGAGGGCACCGAGTGGGGAGAGCGCCAGAGGGCCTTCCCCAGGTAGTTAGGTTAGGGTAAGGAGCAGGTAAGCTCGGAGGCAACTGCAGTCGTGGAGGTGTGCAGGTGGGTAGACCGGCTAGGAGAGCTACACGTCGCGGCCCAGAAATTGTGCGAGGGCACCGGGAGATGAATCGGGGGAGTGAGACCCCAAATTGAAAAGCACCACAGTTTGGTCAATGGGAATTGGTTTTTAGAACCCATAGTGTAAGTTGGCCAATGGATTGGCAGGGAAAGACCCCGGGTAATGTAAAGTTGTTAAAGTCATTTAGGAAATAGTTAGGATTGATGAACCTGTCGCACCATACGCAGCCACTTACCTGTGGTGATGATGACTCCACACCTGTGTTTTCTTTGTTTTGTTGCAGGAAATGAGATTGCTGTGAGGATTTGTGAGACGCATCACGACGTGGATGAGACATTGGGGTGATTCCATCTCTCCCTCCTTAGGAGGGACTGATGATGAATTGGTGATGGCAAATTATGATGTT
The DNA here is from genome assembly GCF_964187855.1 of Myxine glutinosa. Lineage (NCBI taxonomy): Eukaryota > Metazoa > Chordata > Myxini > Myxiniformes > Myxinidae > Myxine > Myxine glutinosa. The sequence continues at coordinate 144,581,219 of NC_136267.1, forward strand.
GAGTTGGAGATGGCAAATTTTGATGAGAGTTGAAAATGGCAAATTAGATTGGTTAGGAGGGAGAGAAGACGAATTTGGTTTATGGGAGGAACGGGGAAGACAGTAGGGACGTTTGTTGATTTGTAAAGTAGATGTTTATGGGTAGTGTTGTGTTTTGTGGATACAGTAAGGGGTAAGGGAGGGGCAATGTAGGTTACCTGGTGGGGGGGAGCGTACGGTAGGAACGTACCTGTCTCACCTGGTTCCCATGTGCCCCTAGTGTGCATTACCTTATATTGCGTGCACTTTTGCGCCCTTACCACCTTACTCACTTGTTTTCTTCTTTTGT
>NC_136267.1:144586339-144593839 GCF_964187855.1 Myxine glutinosa
ATATATATATTACATATATATCTATATATATAAAGTAGAGTTGGCCTCTGTGTCTGTATCCTGATCTATCTATTGATCTCTAAGATCTCGAGAACCCGTGGACGGATTTGCGAGCGGAAAGTACTGTTCGACTCGGGATGGTCCCAGGAATGTCACGGAGACATAAACATTTAAAAAATTTCGGGTTTTAAAATTAGCGTATTATTAGCACTAGCAGAAGAGAGAGGGATTCGAAGGGAGGGAGCGCAGCGCTTCTAGCGCTTCTGACTACAGCACACCTTAAAATTAAAAAAACTTCGGGTTTTTAAAATTAGTGTGTTACGCGTAATTAGCGCTAGCAGAAGAGGGAGGGAATCTAAGGGAGGGAGCGCAGTGCTCCCCCTCCAGCGCTTCTGTTAGCGTAATTAGCGTATTTCGGAACGTTAATTTTTCAACTTCATTATTCGGAATCAGTACGTCCCAGAGAACCTTCGTAACGTTAATTTTTCAACTTCATCCGATTGACATGGGACCAACGGCATTGTGACAAAGAGTTGAAACATACAGGCTACATTTATTTGACGACAATGAGTTCCGACTTCCGACCTCGGTGGGATGACAGGCTGAGTCAACCCCCCTGGTGTGAAGGGGGAGGAGGAGGGAGGGGAAGAGAAGGGGGAGGGGAACGAGGGGGAAGGGGATGGGAGGGGGGGAGGGGGAGGGGGAAGGGGGAGGGGGAGGGGGTGACAGGGGGAGGGGAGGGGGGGAGGGGAAAGGGGGGGAGGGGAGGGGAGGGGGAGGGGAGGGGCCCTTCTTCCCCTGGGCACCCCCGCAACCCTTCCCTCCCCCCTTCCCCTCCCCCCCTCCCCCCCTTCCCCCCTCCCCCCCCCATTCCCCTCCCCTCCTCTTCCCCCTCCCCTCCTCCTCCCCCGCTTCCCCCTCCCCCCCCCTCCCCCCCCCGTCCCTCCCCTCCTCTTCCCCCTCCCCTCCTCCTCCCACTCCGTGCAAAGCCGGGTACCTCTGCTAGTATATATATATACTGTATATATATATATATATATATATATATATATATATATATATATATATATATATATATATTATATATATATATACACACAATGGGGAGACTCAACATAAACGAGCCTTTTAAACGGGACTCAACATAAAAAGTGCTGTTGTTCTACAATGGTGAAACATATATACATAAAAATACCAAAAAATATAGGCTGACCTTCTGTATTCTTGCCTCATATTCATCTTTTGATCTCAAATGCAAAGGTGTTGAATATATAGCAAATTTGACTTAACTGTACCAATACTTATGCAGGGCACCAAAAGTGACATATATATATATATATATATAGATATATATAGATATATATATATATATATATGTAGATATATACATATATATATATATATCTACATATATATATATATATGTAGATATATACATATATATGTATATCTACATATATATATATATATATATGTAGATATATACATATATATATATATGTAGATATATATCTACATATATATATATATGTAGATATATATATATATATAGAAGACATCGGCCATTATAAAGCTCGCAGTGTTAGTGTGAGAAATCTCTGAGGTTATCCCGGAGACTCAGTAGCTCAGTGGCTGTCATTGCGTAAGTGATGAGGTTCCTGGGTTTGAGTCCCGGGTTGAGTCAGAAATTTTTCACACAAGCCCCATGCAGGAATTTACTTCCTGTTTCTTATATATCGTTTTGGGGTATACTTACACATTGTAAGCAATCTCCATACGTGGGTGCATTATAAATAGAAGCTTTATGATTATAGGCAAGCATCACCGACATCCTACAAGATATCAATTGAGGTTTTTATTTCACAGTTTAGTGATATAAAGTATAATTTTCAGATGTTTAGATATCAATTGAGCCTTTTTTTAACGGATGCATTTACGATTAAGATTTTAATTTGCAGATGCTTTCTGATGGTTCTGTGATTTCTACCGGTGCATCGGCTTCGATGTCCGGCTGCACACAAAATTTGAGCTTTCTACATCACCCGGAATGTATTGAACATTAATATCGGTTAGTCAGTCAGTCAATCAGTGGTTAGAAGGACCTTTTATATATTACATATATAAAATTTTATATATATATATATATTTATTTATTATATATATATATATATATATATATATATATATATATATATATATATATATATATATATATATATATATATATGTTTTTGTATATGTATATATTTTTGTATATGCATATGTATATGTATATGTATATGTATATTTTTGTATATATATATATATGTATGTTTTTGTATTGTATGTAACGAATTTGAGAAGTGTAAACGGTTTTGAGAAGTGTAACAATTTGAGAAAGTGTAACGAATGTGAAAAGTATGGTTTTGTTGTGTGTAACACCCTCGTAATGTAAATAATGGTCGCAGCCCGTCCTCCTAGTTAATTCATGAAACTTACACACAGGCCACGATATATCTTTTTAAATAGTTTATTTCCTTATTCTATGTAGGCTAAATATGTGTTCCCACTAGATTGACTCTGCATTGTATCAAACGAAATAAGCGTAGGCCCCTTTCAATTTCCCCAATCATCTCCGCTCTCCAAAGTTCCTTTCAAAAGCGGTGCGAGTGGTGTTCAATCCCGCAAGCCGCCATTGCCCATGTGCTAATCTCGGAGAAGAGGGGGGTAGGAGCCGCCAACTCACAGGCGTGGCACGTCGTAATGATCAAAGGAGGAATCGGACAGCCCTAACAGCCAACCAGCATCGCGGTGAGCGACCCGGTAGGCGTGCCCTCGCAGCCGGCGGCTTGATTCCGAGCCCGAGTAATAAAAGCGACTGGAAGGGACTACTTAGGGAGATGAGATGAAAGATGAGAGGAGAGATGAGCTGTGAGCTGTGAGATGAGAGACGCTCCAAACCAAAAAGGAGAGGTACTTGGAGAGGAAACAAGCTTTGGAGAGACGCGCTGAGAGGAGGGAGACGGCTCCACCAGAAGGAGAGGAGCAGGTGTGACCGAGCCAGCGCGTGACGTCACAGCATCAGCAGCGTCGACGCGACCGAGGGTTTTCCCGCCAAAAAACGCGAAGAATTGGGAGCTGATACCTCCAGCCCTGCCGGTTGCAGGGACCTGACCCTGCCTCCCTCTCCAGCAACCCACCTCCGCCATACCTGCCTGCAATTTCCCCCGTGTAAGTGTGAACATCGTCTGTCCTAATCGTTGTGCTGGGGTTAAGTAAATTGAATAGTATAAGCTAACGATTCACTGTGTGACTGCTTCTTCCATCCATTGCTTGTAAATAACTTTGATCGCTCCTTCTTTTTGCTTGTGTGTATAATAAATCCTGTTATTCCTCCGTACTCTGTCTTCTTCTCTCTTCCTTCTCTTTCGGTCGCTTTATAGGTTTCCAAATTGAATATCTGTGGTGCGATCTGGTCAACGTTGGGGGAGTCGGGCCAATCGGGGATCCTGTAACGGTCGCGGTTGACCATCCGCTCGGCCCAAAGTAACATCTTGTCCGCGACCCGTAACAATTGGTGTCTAGGAGTGGGATACGAGGCCCGAACCAAATTTTTAAAACGTGTCGAAAAACATTTGGTCAAAATTACGAGCTGCCGAAATTGTGTTGTTTTATAAAACCTGAATTTTGAGATCGCGCCATGGACAATCAAGGCGATCGGATGTCGGTGGGGGAGATAGACGGGTTAGGGGTAACCCAGGACGTCGGGGAAATGTATGTGGAGGAAAGGGAGGAGGAGAGCAATGGCAATGTGGTTGAGGGAGTATCAGGCGCACAAAATGGCGGCCTCGCGCACGAGGTTACAGGCGCGCAAAATGGCGCCTCGCACATGGCCACGGCGCCCACAACCGTAGCAGCGCCGCTGGTGGATTTGAACCTTTTTTTTTATACAAATGAAGGCCCTTATGGCCCAGAATAGCGAACAATTGGAACAAAGAATGGGCAAGCAATTAAGGGAGGACATGGGGGCCAATAGCCAACGGTTAGAACAAAGGATGGGGTCCAATAGCGAGAAATTGAGGGAGGACATGGGGGCCAATAGCCAATGGTTAGAACAAAGGATGGGGTCCAATAGCGAGAAATTGAGGGAGGACATGGGGTCCAATAGCGAGAAATTGAGGGAGGACATGGGGGCCCAGATCGGAGGGTTAGGGAGTAGAATAGAGGGATTAGGAAACAAATTTGAGGGACTAGACAACAAATTTGAGGGATTAGACAATAATTTTAAGGGATTAGAAAAAAAATTTGAGGGGTTAGACAATGGGATAAAAGAGGTGAAAAATGGGTTAATGGGGTTAGAAAATAGGATGGAAGACAAATTGCGGGAAATAGGGGGAACAATCTGCCCGGGAAATCAAACGAATGGGGAACCAGATAGAGGAGGTGCAAATCGGGTTAGAAAGTAAACTGGATGCTCAGAGGGATGAATTGGGACAGATGAGGGTAGCATCTACAAAAGAGAGGGAGGAGATGAAAGAGGAGATACGACGAGGTGTAAGTGAGGAGGTCTCGGGGGTACGCGAGGAGGTAAAGCGAGGCGAAAAGCGTATAGAGAAAGAGGTGAGGAATAATACGGCTAGGTTACAGGGGGGAATAGAGGGTCTGACAGAGGAGGTGGAACAGCTGACAGAGGGACAAACGGAGTTAGTGGAGCAGGTTCAAAGGAACACTGCGGTACTAGGAGGGTTAAAAGCGACACAAAGGGACATCAAGGAAGACTTAATAGCGACACAGAGGCAATGTCAGATGGTACGTGAGGGACTGACAATGAGGGTGGACGAGGTGACAGAGGTAATGGAAACGAACGACTGGCAGGTGAGGACGCACATAGAAACGGTCAAGGTAGCCTTAGAGGACGAACTTGAGGAGACGCACCGGGAAATAAAAGAGGTGAAGCAAAAATTAGAGGAAGTGGAAGAAGAGGTGAGTGAAATTAAGAAGAGACGGACAGAAACTAAGAGAGAAATCCAGGAGGAGGTAATGGAATTGGTACAAGGTCGGTGCTCAACTCATAATGTGATGCTCACTAACCAAATAAAGAGGTTGCAGGTGGCAAAGGAGGTGCGGAGACGAGGTGCAAAGGTGAGTGGCGATATAATCGGAAATGTACATGATGTGAGGGGAGCTTCAGTCGGCTTGGGGGTTGTTGTGGACCCGGGTGTTCGTGAAAGGCCGTTGGTAAAGTGTGCGACAGGTCTGGTGTGCGAGAATGTCCGACCATGGGGTGTGTGAGGAAAAAGTGCACGCCAAGGAGTGAGTGTGCTGTCGAGAGTGAGTCGGTCGTAGCGCGTGTGCGAGGGAGCACATGGAAGCGCGGTGTGGTAAGTGTAACGGAGGAAGTAACGAAAGAGTGTGCGGAAGAGGATGCGCGAGAAAGGTGTGTAACGGACAGGTGCATGGGGAAAGAGTGCGCTGTCAAGAGTAAGGGGGAATGCACGCCTGTGGTGAGTGTTACAGAGGATGTAACGAGAAAGTGTACGCCAGTGGTGAGTGTTACAGAGGATGTAACGGGAGAGTGTGCGCAAGAGTGTGCGCAAGAAAGGTGTGTAACGGACAGGTGCATGGGGAAAGAGTGCGCTGTCAAGAGTGAAGGAGAAATGCACGCCTGTGGTGAGAGTTACAGAGGATGTAACGAAAGAGTGTGCGCAAGAGGATGCGCGAGAAAGGTGTGTAACGGACAGGGGCATGAGAAAAGAGTGTGCTGTCAAGAGTAAGGGTGAGTGCGCGACCGAGAGTGGAGGTGAAAGTAGTGAGAGTGACACGGAGCGTGAGTTGGTTGTGACAGGTGAGCGAGGATGTACACCTGGAATGGAAGGATGCACACCTGGAATGGTAGAGCGTGTGTGGGAATGCACACTTGAGTTGGTCGTGAGGCACGTGGTTGGGTGTGCGAGTGAGAGCACACCTGTGATTGTCACAGAGGAGGTGACCGAGGAAGGGGCGCGAAGAGGTGTGTTGGTGAGGTGTGCGAACAACGAATGTGTGCCAAAGTGTTCGGTGGTCAGGTGTGTGACCAAGTCTGTGAGCGGAATGAGTGTACCGAGGTGTGTAAGAGAAGGTGCAATGACGAGGAGCATGGGAATAGCTGGATGTATGAGCAAGAAAGGGGTAGCGTATGCGTGTAAGCATGCAGGTGAGGCATCGACGGTAACCGGGTTAGCGGTTAGAGCGACTTATAGCCGAGTCGGGGCCCTCGGTGCGTGCCGGGCTTCGCTTGCCACGAGAACCAGCGGGGATCCGAGCCACGGCGGGTTCGAAAGGACCGCCGTACGCGATCCACACTGGGCCTCGCTTGGAACGGCCGCGTCCGTGCTCAACTAGGCGGAGCGGGCAGCTCGATAGGAAGGGTCGTCATGGCGACCACTTTTTGTTGAGACGTGCCGGCAGGTCGAGATCGGGACATTGGATGGCTCCATGCCGAGGTGGTGCGTGGGATCTCGGCCCGGGTAAGCCCCCGTCCCTGCCCCGAATGCGGGACGTATCCAGCCGCTGGCACAAAACAACCCGCATTCATTGCTCGGCTGTACGAAGCCGAGCTTTAGAAGGGAATTGGCGCACCGAGAGGATCTAATAAGTAGACGAGTGATGAGGTTAGTGTTTTGGACCCAAAATTAGAAAAAGGCAAAATTTTATGATTGGTACGGTGATTGGCAGATGATTGGCAAAATTTTTGATTGGCTGAAATTTGGTGTGCCAAATTGATAGTAGGACCTCCCCGATGTGGTGGGATGGCAACTCTGTCATCCCTCACAGAGGGGGGCAAAGGAGCACTAGTTTATGGGGTTTATGGCAGTGAAAACTAGCCGGGTGGGTTAGGATATTGTGTGTAGGGACCTAGAAGATGACATTAGGTAACGTTAAGATTAGTTAGTGACTGATACCTGTAGTGGGACGCAGGTAGTTTAGTGTGGATGATAATGACGTGGTATGTGCTTAGTTTAAAGGGAAGACGGGGAGCACTAAGTTAGCAGGGTAACAGGTAGATGATATGATGCCGTGTGTTTGAGGATTGAACAGGTGTGTTTGAACAGGTGTGATTGCACAGGTGTGCAACTGAACAGGTGAATGGAGCAGTGTTTGAGTGATAGTAGTGGTGATGTGTATTGTGATGACCAAATGGTCCAGGAAGAGAAGGAGGGTGCAGGTGGCACCAGGTGTGAGTGCACAGGTGTGCAACAACAGGTATGAGGAACAGGTGTATGGAATAAATGGTAGTGTGGAATATCTGGAGTATTGGAATGGATGGTCGTGGAGTGAGTATGGTGGAAACAATGGAGTGGAGTGGATGGTGCGAAGGTGTGAATGGGGGAAGAGTGGACCCCCATCACGAATACCCGGGGCGGGTAGTGTAAGTGTTAGGTAGAGGGTACAGGTAAATTGTGGTTGGATATTGGCATCTGTGGTGCGGGTGGAAGAATGGTGATTGGATGGGTGCATTAGTGTTGTGGAAATGGCTGGGCG
>NC_136267.1:144598839-144703655 GCF_964187855.1 Myxine glutinosa
AAAAAAAAATAACCCCGGGAAGTAGAAAAGTTTTTTAGGTGGTTGTGAACAGCGATGGTCTACTGATGGTTCCAAGGGAAACCAAAGATAAGTGAAGTACAGTATTCACTCGCTCCACGTTATCGCGCCTTTTAGCTCCAAACCCCTCGAGAGGAGAAAGTCTGCGTAAAACAAACCCTCTTCTTCTCCCCACTCATGCTTCCTCCTGGTGTACTCAGGGTTGATTGGTTGTTCCTGGTTTTAAGAGGGTCAGTATGAGGAACAAGCTTGGTGAATTGATTCTGCCTGTGCTGTCTGTTCATGTAGAATGTGATGCATGTAAAGTGAGAAGTCACTACATTTATAGACATATATTGACACATAATCCTTTATTACAATTGAATTACCTCACTCTTATGCTAATGCGAATACATGTACTAAGGGAATAACTATTTCAAATCTATACAACCTTAACTTAAGTTGTAATCTGCATTTCTGCAAAAATAAATAAATAACATATATATATATATATATATATATATATATATACATATACATATATAGAGACAGACTTGGCATTTAATATGGAATTTTTTTTTGTGAGGGTGAACTTGCTTTTCAAGATGTCTTAGAACCAAAAGTTCATTGGAATTATGTTGAGATTATTCTAGATTTTGTTAATGTGACCTTTAAAAGAAACAAAAACCACATTTGACATTTCGAAACAAATAAATTGATCGTTGAAAGTGATGAAATTGATATCGAACTCAATTCATGGACAGTACTGTGTTAAACTTCTGTACGTTTTCCAGAAGTAGCTCTTCATTTTGCACATTAGCCAAATTTTTTTTTAACAAAAACAGAAGTTAAATTACGACTGGGATTACGGACAGTAAAATTACAGTTCAGTACTTCGTGTAACCCCCACGAGCATTCAGGAGAGCACGTACACGTTGAGGCATGCTGTTCACGAGATTTGCCAAGGTTTGGACAGGAATCGCTTGCCATGCAGTGACAATAGCCTGCTGCAATTCACGCACAGAGGTCGGCTGCTGGTCCAAGTGGTCGATTTGACGCGTTAATTCTGCCCACAAGTTCTCTATCGGATTCATATCCGGGGACATGGCAGGCCACTCCATATGCTCTACACCACGGTCAGCAAGAAAGTGTTGGATCATGCAAGCATGATGAGGCCGTGCATTGTCATCTTGGAAGACAAAGTTTCCTCGAAAGGCTGCACGAGCAAATAGAAGCAATGTTTCTTCCAGAATGGCCCTGTACTTGAACTGGTTCAGGTTTCCATTCAGAACAACCAGGTCAGTTTTGCCCCCTGCATGAAAAGCAGCCCAAACGGTCACCCCACCACCTCCACACCTCCAGCTTGGACTCTTGGCACTATACAATCTTTGTTGTAGGCTTCATGCACTTGTCTGCGCACTCGGACGCGGCCATCTTGACGATAGACCAGAAATCTAGACTCGTCACTGAAGATCACGTGATTCCAGTGTCCTGGCTGCCATTGACGGTGCTCTCTGGCCCACTGCAATTGGCGCTGGCGGTGTTGTCTGGTCAGGCGTGGCTTTCTCAGGGGACGCCTGGCACGATAGCCTGCTTGAACCAGTCGTTGGTTGACTAGCCTTCTGGATACAGGCACATTTGTCAGTTGCTGCCACCCAGCCCTAAGCCGATTAGCTGACTTGGTTCAGCCATTGCGGACTAACCGGTGCAGCTGGCGATCATCCCTCCTTGTGGTTCTGTGGGGACGTCCTGGCCTCGGTATTGGAGTAGGGACACCCCTCTGAGAATATCGTTTCAGGATCTTTGACACCTGCCCTTGAGTGATGCCATACTGCCGAGCAATAGCACGCTGTTTCATGCCGTAATTTCGTAAAGCCACCACTCCATGACAAACAGCATTGTCGATTTGACGGACCATCTCCAGAGGAAGTGGCAATAACTTTTGGAGACGTGCAGCAGTTGTTTTCCACTAATACAGAATGCAACAACCCTTGTATACCTGACTGTGAATCATCAAATGCACCTGTCCGTACATTTTGCCACGCCACCTGTGATATAATCCTGTTGTTGACTTCTTGCTGCGGCAGACAATCAGTGACATGGTGCTTTTAACAAATAAATCACCAAAGTGTAAAAGAAACTCACCAGATTGATATACTGAGTTAAGAAAGTAAACCCAAGTCAAGAAAAAAAAATATATTCCATATTAAATGCCAAGTCTGTATATATATATATATATACGTATATATATATATATATATATATATATATATATATATATATATATATATATATATATATATATATATATGTATATATATATATATATATATATATATATATATGTATATATATATATATATATATATATATGTATATATATGTATATATATATATATATATATATATATATATATATATATGTATATATATATATATATATATATATATGTATATATATATATATGTATATATATATATATATATATATATATGTATATATATATATATATATATATATATATATATATATATATATATGTATATATATATATATATATATATATATATATATATATATATATATATATATATATATATATAATATATATATATAAATATATATATATATATATATATATACATATATATATATATATATATATATATATATATATATATATATATATATATATATATATATATATATTGTTGCGGATATGAGGATTGTATGTTTTTGATTGTGTGTATTGTATTGGAAATTGCTGTGTAACATTGTTGATTATGGCCCCTCCTGCCTCCAGAGTTGTGTAAAGGTAAAAAGGGCGTCCCGGTAGTTAATTCCATGAAACACCACATTGAAGGACACGATAAAACCCTTGTTCAGTAGCTTATATCTTTATTATGTGTTTTAGAGTAAGGCCTTGTCTTCCATTAGAATGACACTCCATTGCACCAAGTGAAAGAGATAGATTCCCTTCATTCCCATTCCCAAAAACCTCCATTTCCCCTTTCGTCGATTGCCATTGGCAATTACATCCCCTCCAAAGCCGCCATTGACCACGAGGCAGGGTTGGGGAAGAAAGGCGGGTCCCCACCTCGTCAGAGAGGGGAGGAGTGAGTCAGCCCCACTCAACCAACCACGAACAAGGGGTTGGACTTGGAGAGGGTGTGGAGAGAAACATCAAGGAGGTTCGCGAAGGTTGAGGGGCGGGGCCTATATAACCCGCGGCGGGACGTTCCCCAAGGAGAGTTGCAAAGAGATCGTAGATACGAGCAGAGCTGCGAGATACGAGATGAGCTTTTACGGAGAAGGGTCCAGGAGATGTGCTGGAGACGAGCAGGTGTGACCGAGCCGCCGTGAAACGTGCCGCGCTGCAGGAAAAGCGGCCCGGAGCAACGCACGGAGCACACGAGGCAGCAGTACAGAGAAAGGAACTTCGCCCGCGCAGTTTGGGACCAAAGCTCGGCTTCTTGACGGCGGTGCCTTCTGGCCCGACCATGCCCAGTACCCGCTGAACCTTCCTTGCCTCTAAAAGCCACCCATCTCCAAGCCATTCATTCCTGCCTGCATTTCCCCGTGTAAGTGTGATCGTCCGTCTGTCTTCAACGTTGTCCTGGGGTTTATTAATTAAGCTTGTATAGGTAAGCTAAAGATTTCACTGTGTGCCTGCTCCTTCCATTTTCTGTATATAACCAACTGCTCTCTTTGCTTTGGCTTATGAAAATAATTAATAAAACCTGTTATTCCTCCGTACGTCTTCTTCTTCTTCCTCTTTGCATTCGGTCGCTTTAGAGTTTTCCACATTGAATAGCTGTGGCGCGATACGGCCAACGTCTGGGTGAATCGGGTGAGTCGGGAAAAAACTGTTAGGTCGCGGGGCCTCCGCTCGGCAAATATAACATCCTTAACCGTGAACCGTAACAATATATATATATATATATATATATATATATATATATATATATATATATATATATATATATGCATATATATATATATATATATGCATATATATATATATATGCATATATATATATATTATATATATATATATATAAATATATATATATATATATATATATATATATATATATATATATATATATATATAATTATATATATATATATATATATATACATATATATATATATATATATATATATATAATTATATATATATATATATATATATATATATATATATATATATATATATATATATATATATATATATATATATATATATATATATACACATTAAGGTACAGGTATATATATATACAGGTACATTAAGGTACAGCAAAGCTGGATGGGATACCTTAATGGCGGTTCACCACTGATGGTATGAAATCGCATAGTGACTGATATATATATATATATATATATATATATATATATATATATATATATATATATATATATATATATATATATATATATATATATATATATCGATATATATATATATATATATATATAGATATATATTGTTTTGAATCTCGGAGTACGGCACTCCCCTTACCGAGGGGGGGTTAATTCCCTCGTCTATTAAGCTGGCCGTCCGAGTCCTGGAGCTATGACGTCACTTCCGGTCAGCGCTGAATAGGGTGGTAGGCCAATTGCTCCTATTACCTAATTACCAGCGCCTCCCGGTAAGCGAGGAAATGAGCCCTGCCCGAGCCGCGGCTGTAATGGACACGCCGAGCGAAGCGAGCCACGACTCAGGCCGTTAACAAAGACTAGACCCGATTATAGCGGTTCCTATATCGTGCCACCGATATTCAATTGGGGACAGGACGAAAGCGATCGGATGAGAAGAAATCAGATGGGTGAAGGAAGAACACAGAATTTATTGTACAATAATGAAGAGGAAACGAAAGAGGAAGAATATACAAAAGGAGGAAATAAAAGGACACAGGGCAACCTTATACACTCTTATATTATCACTCCCAGGACGGAACAAACACACTTACACGAAAAGGTGGTGGTGGTGGTGGTGGGAAGGGAAAGAAGGGTCCAGGCAGGTGGTAGGTGTCGAGGTAGGCGGTGAGGTCCGGCTCGGACCTCGTGCTCCGGTCCACGCTCCGGGTGTTCACTTGTACCGCGGCACGAGCGGCCGGCAGCTTCGCGTGGCGTTTGACGTGAGCGGACAATTATATCGCGGGGGGGGGGGGGGGGGTGGGAAGACTGGGCTGCGGCGTACGTAATAAATTGTTCCTTAGCCTTCGGCCAGTTGTGCGCCTCCAATGATCCGTGACAACGGCAAGTAAGGACTCCTTTCTCATCTGTTCGAGTCGTTCTCCCGGGCACCTCTCCTCTCATCTCCCTGGCTCATCTCTTGAAGTAGTCCCACGCACCCGCTTATATTGCCCACTCGTGTATCAAGCCGCTTGCCTTTTGGATCCGCCTACTGGTCAGCTGGCCTCGGCCCTTCCTAGTTCATGAGGGCTCCTTGGCTCCACCTTTGACAGCCAGTTGACAGGGGGCCACACCTCCTCCCGGTGCTCCGCCCTTCTTCTCCAAGATGAGCACATGTCTAATGGCGTTTTGTGCAGCAAACGCTGCTAATAAAATCACGTGAGAGCATTGGGAGGGACAAACCCCGACTGTAGGTGCTACTGGCACTTTGGAGAGAGATGGATTGGGGGTAATTGAAGGGGCCTAGGTTATTGGATTAATACAACGCAGATTCAACTATTGGGAACAGATCCTTACCTGAAACACATACTAATGAAATAAATAAAGAAGAGCCTATGGTGTCCTCCATGTTGCAATATGACCTAACGAGGGTGCGACCTTTGACCTTACACAAAAATGAGAATATTTACAGGGGATTATATACAAGGGATTATTACAATATTTACAGGCACAGCAAGGTGCTTGGACTAGGTGGGAAGGTGTGCAGGTGAGGACATTGAAGTGGCAAGAGATTTGGAGGATGGAGCCAATTTTGTTGATTTTCCTGTGCAGGCAACGTATGATGTGCTTCCAGTAAACTTGAGATTGTGGGGGTTGTTGCAGGAGGAGAGATGTTATTTCTGTGGAGGATTGGGAACGGTGCAGCATGCACTGAGTGCATGCTGAGTAGCATTGGCAGCATGAAGATACAAGTGGAGGCATGATCAGGTGCTGGCGGTGGTAGTGCAGATGGTGCAACAAGAGGTGCTGAGATCGAGAGAGAGTGGAGAAGAGAGACCGATGGGGGAGAGGTGTTGTTTGTCAAAGAGGGCCAAGTGGTAAGAGGTGGAAAGAGGAGGAGGTGGAAAGCAAGAGGGCTGTCAGATGCTTGTGATTGGCAGCTGGTGGCAGACCTAAAGCCACAATTGGTATTCCCAGAGGAGATCTGTGTGACATGGTTGTGGCCTGACATTGTCATCTGGTCATGTGCAACAAGACAGGTTAGCTTAGCGGAATTGTCTGTACCTTGGGAAGAGAACATGGAGGAGGTGCACGAGAGGAAGAGAGGAAAGTACAATGAGCTGGAGGCAGAGTGTCAGGAGAAGGGTTGGCGAGTTTCTTGTCAGCCATTTGAGGTGGGGTGTAGAGGGTATATTAGCAATTCCTTTTCTGCATTTCTTGCTCGGCTTGGAGTGTGTGGGACAGAAAGAATGAGGAAGTGTGATAGAGTAGCCCAGGTTGCCTGAAAGGCTCACCTTGGATATGGAGGAAGTTTATGGAGGCACGTCGAACGGTGTCGGTTGAGGTTGTGCGTGGTGGTTTATTTCTGCCTAAATGGGTAGTGACTGAGCCGTGGATTTTTGGGGTTTTTTGGTGTGTGAGTGAGTGTGTGAGGGGCTGTGGATTCTGGGAGTGGAGGTGGTTTTGTTTTTGTAGTCTGTGTTCTCACTGGCTGGGGGTGGGGGTATGTATGCATCCAGGTATAGCTGCGGCATGTGGAGGCGTATGTGCCCCTGCTGTCCCACCTTAACTGACCGTATCGAGGTTGAAGGTCCGAAACTGGATGATGCTGAGGACCTTTACTGAGGACCAGGTCATTGAGTAACACTTGTGAACAGGTGTGTTTTGAAATTATGTATATATATTTAACAAAGACCCACCCACATCTCTCAAACGTGAATGGAGGGAATTATAATAAAATCAGCTTTCACATAATTAATCAATTACACAAGGAGGCTATAATTATATCAATAAATTGACTCCTCCCATGCTCCTCCAGCTGATGAAAGCTGCATAACTGCAACTGTAAAGGCTACACAAGGTAAGCCGTTTTGCTGTTTCAAACTCTTCCCAGAGTCCGTCCACAGCTGTAATGAAATTTACACATTATACACACAAGAGAAACCCAATGCAACCAACCCCCCCCCCCCCCCTTCCCCCCCTCCCAGCTGCCGGACCGATTTCATTGCTTATTGGCAAATCATAAGCGACAGCGCAAACAGAAACGTGTACGATTGAGGCTAAGAGGTGTCGAGTGAATCTTTTAATAGCGCATTAAATGCGCATTTCCCAATCGGCCCGCTACCGGATTTTGTCACAGGTTGTTACCACAGTGCGGCCATTTTTGTTTCCCAAATGTAATGTCACATTCCTAACCCATGAGGCTTTGGGAAGGCAAGGCCATTACACTGAAGTGGGCCTTGGGTGTAATATCCCAATCATGGGGGCGTGGACGTCGATGGGTGGGGGATGTGTGTAATACCCCCACACCTTTTTGATGAGGGGGGATCATCACCCCCACCCCGCTTCTAGTTTCTACTCCAATATAACATAAAATACGTTGGCTTGGGCTAGGAGTTAGGGCTAGGAGCTAGGGCTACGAGTTTGGGATAGGAGCTAGGGCTTGGAGTTAGGGATAGGAGCTAGGGCTAGGAGTTAGGGATAGGAGCTAGGGCTAGGAGTTAGGGATAGGAGCTAGGGCTAGGAGCTAGGGCTAGGAGTTAGGGATAGGAGCTAGGGCTAGGAGCTAGGGCTAGGATTTAGGGATAGGAGCTAGGGCTAGGAGTTAGGGCTAGGAGGTAGGGCTAGGAGCTAGGGCTAGGAGTTAGGGATAGGAGCTAGGGCTAGGAGTTAGGGCTAGGAGTTAGGGCTAGGAGCTAGGGCTAGGAGTTAGGGCTAGAAGTTAGGGCTAGGAGTTAGGGCTAGGAGTTAGGGATAGGAGTTAGGGCTATGAATTAGAGATCTTTGTTCCTTTCACATTTCCTTCTACTTTTTCATAATTCTCTTTATTCATTCTAATTCTTGCTTCTTCTTTATTTCTCTCTTTCTTTATCTATCTGACTTTGGAGAAGTGAATTCTTGCAGAGTTTTATTTTTCTGGAAGGCTTGGCGGAGCTTGGATGGGTTTGAGGGTAGAGGAGTAGCGCCTGAAACCCGAATCCTATCCAGGTTCCTCCTGACGACTCCATCCTAGCTCTTTACTTTTTTTTTTTTTGGTTCCTTCTGATGACTCCAATGCAGAATTTAGTTTCTGTTTCATTGCTCTACTCTATACAATTCACACAGGCCAGGATGTGGGATGTTCCCCAAATGCATCATCTAATTATGTATAAATCAATAGTAACCTTCCCCAAATACAGTATGTTACCTCTTAAATCATTACTGTGCTGATGGGCAGTATTTAATAACAGAGGCCGGCATCGGCTAGTGCTGGATTTCATTAGTCGGAGTAACCATGGTCTCCAGCAGCGTGCGCATGCGCTAAAAATGTATCACGTGCTTAGTGATAAGTGAAACCATTATAAGGGTAGACATTCCCGCTACAGTGCTGTGTTGCTTCAAGTTTTCTTCCAAAGGAGCCTCTTTGCTCCACCCAGTCTCATTTAATGCATTTTAATTCCCGGCTATGAGGCAACAAAAGGTGAAAATTTTGAAATGGGGTATAGACTTTCTATAGGCACTGTATATATATATATATATATATATATATATATATATATATAATATGTGTGTGTGTATTTTTTTTTCAAGAGATATTGGGTCCAGGCAGTGCATGTGTAGATCTATAAATATTGATAGTGTCGTGTTACCAGGGATTAACACCCCTGGTAACAGATGGCCAACCGAGCTTTAACTCCAAGGCGTTCACTCAAACTATGGCGGTGTGATTTTACACGTGCGAGGGTGTAGTGGAGGGCAGTGATCTTACCTGGACGGACGGGCGCGGCACGGGGTTATCCAATTCCCACAACAAATTTACAGACAGGACAAGGAATTAAAATTCAACAAACAATGGTTTAATAAAAAATAAATGCCGGGGAACAAAGAAATGAATGTAAAACTAAGTTCCTAACTTTAGACGTCTCCACACGGACTCATGAAACAGACACAGGGATAAATAAAATGAAAGTAATAAAATGTGTGTGGTGCATTTGCCTGCTACTCCGCCTGGCATCCGTCCAGAGTCGTCACAGGTCCCGCGTCCCTGCACGGCAAAACACGCGTTGCCGCCAAGTCCGTTCACCGCCAGTTGCTGAACGTGAAGTGAACAGGCCCTCGCTCCTTCCTCGCCGTCCGCTACACAAAGCACCGAGGTGAGACAAGAGAAAGATGCTTCTGCCGTGAGTGTGCACAAACTGTGACTGCCCACAAGGCCACCCAGAGTCCAGAGAGTGCACAAACTTCGACCGCCTGCGATGCCAGCCACAGTCAAGAGAGGGACATGTGACTGCACGCTATGAAACCCAGGCCAAGAGCAGGAAAATGGCGGGATGTGTCCTTTTTGTCCCTTGTGCTGGAACATTCTACGATGACGTCCGTGCGCGCTGCAATCAGCGAGTGCCATTGCATCGCTCCACGGCCACAACCAATCATCAACTCTCGGGGCGGGGCCTCACGGCCCTTGTGATGACTCGGCTGGTGGCCTCAGTGGTGGTGTTCGAATGCCAGGACCTGTCGCTTTATTTAGTGCATTTAGTATAAGTGTGGAGTGCATGGCTGGTGTTGCAAGTGTCATAAGGAACAAAGGGGAAACCACAAAGGCAATTTACACACAGAGAATCTACCCTTATACCCTAACTAATTAGCATATCTCTACCCCTCGCATTGTCGTTAAATGCTTGTCTAATGTTTGTCGTTAAATAATTTTTTGTTAAATAATAATTTGTTAAATTTGTAAATAGTCGTTAAATTGTCTAAAATTGGAGATTTAATATATATATGTAGTTTATATGTTTATATACTAACAGATAACACCGTTCCATCGGGCGTTCCCAATAGAGTGTGGAATATTTAGGGAGTTTGTCCCTAAATTACATTAGTCCATTACATTAGCGCACAAACATTAGGAAAGAAGATAAAAAGTCGTTAAATAAATTGGAGGTGTCGTTAAATAATAATTTGTCGTTAAATAAAAAATAATGCTTGTCGTTAAAGGTGGCAAAAAGGGTTGGCGTCAGGAAGGGCATCCGGCCGTAAAACATTGCTTCAAAAAGGGGACCGAAAAACAATAACAACCACAGTTCCCGAAAAAGGCCAACCCCCGCTTGCGGGGAAAAATGGCCTCTAAAGGTGTGTTTTTTTTTTTTTTTTTACCCCTCGCATGGAGACAAATATACACTCACACCGAACACATGGGGCTGAGTTATTTACAACAAGGTGTTCTTACACGACATTCGGAGCATGGTAATCTATACACCTCTACCTGGACTAAGGTATTTCATTGCCTACCAACACAAACGTAACAATATTCATGCAATTTTGAGTTGTGTGCATTTTTGTTGCACATGCTGGTAGTGTATAAGCTCAGAGTCCATGGTTCGCATACCAACAGGAAGTAAAAAAAATAATATACCCACAAACTAATCAGTCGACTTCCTGCAACAAAAAACATTTTTCGGGATTTACTTCACCGCCAAACCTAGCAGTCTTAACAGTTAGTGACTGATGCAAACTCGTAGTTGGGATGGGGTAGGTTTCGGACTTGAAGAAGGCAAGGTAAGTGGAGCACAGAGTGATGAGGTTGGGGGGGGGGCAGAGAAAGTACAGAGCTGGGAAAGGGGGGCTTAGACTTTAGGTGAGGGTGGGGAGACATTGGGAGGGGGAAGGTTGAGAACCTGAAGAGTAAAGGAGGGGTGGAAGCAAGAGAGTTGGAGTTGGAATTGGGGGGCAGAGAAGGGATATAGTTGGGAAAGAGGAGTTGAAGCTTTTGGGGGGTTGTGGTGTCGGATTTGGGAGGGGTTGAGGACTTGAAGAAGAAAGTGGGAGCAGTGGGTTTGTGGACTTGAAGAAGAAAGGGAGAGCTGTGGATCTGGGATGGGGAGGGAGGTAGGTTGAGGATCTGAAGAATAAAGGGGGAGTGGAGGACAGAGCATTGGAGAGGGGACAGAGTTGGGAAAGGGGGGTTGAGACTTTGGGGGTGGGGGGTCTTGAGGACATGGGTTTTGGAGTGGTTTCGTGGACTTGGGGTTGGGGGAAGAGTGAGGGGGGGGGGGTGAGAACTTGAAGAATAAAGGTGAAGGGAAGGAGGGATAGTTGGAGAGAGGGGTTTGAGGATTTGGGATGAGGAGGGGTGGGGGTGGGGGTGGGGGGGAGGGAGGTTAATTACTTGAAGAAGACTGGGGTTGAGGACTTGCAGTCACATTTTACATTACATGGCATTTGCACAGGTCACTGTCATTATGTTGTCAAAGGACATTCCTAGCAAACTCCCTAAATATTCCACACTCTATTGGGAACGCCCGATGGAACGGTGTTATCTGTTAGTATATAAACATATAAACTACATATATACTATGCGGAGTCGTGTATACGTATATTTATATATGTAAAGTCACCAGCATATGTTTGTTCATTTATAAAGTTCATCCTCTCAAAATACTGTGAAGAAAATGAGAATTTATTTACTTTGTTATTTTTATGTTGTGTTTCATAGAAATAAGTTTTTATTTGTATAGTTATTCTGATATTGCTTTCGTAGATGCAAAATCTACAGTATAAGCAGGTAAGGTTATAGGAATAATTGTGTCATTTAGCATCTAAGCCTTCGGGTGGGTTAAGTTACATTGAGCCAGACAGTCAGGGATATCGAAGCTCGACCATAAGAACAAATAGAAATTCGGTCCAAATGGGACATGCCACACTCGGCTTCCATTAGTTGCCATGACATCCACATTCCAGGGACAACAATTGTGTCTGAGGCTCGCATGACAACCACATTCCAAGGACAATGGCGTATTAAACCAAGTGATGTGGCATCATCATTGTGGAAGCGTTCTAGCCCAAGACCATTCCCTACAGGTCTACGGAATGGATTTTATTGGCCAGTACACGAGCGACCAAAATGGGCAATGCCACTGATTGTATTGGGACCCAGAAATATTTGGAAACTGGTTGTGCTTTGGCAAAACAGGATATGAAAGGCTGCGGCCAACAGTGGTGTCGAAGTCAGGAAACTCATCTGGGGAAGAGCTGAGACAAGGTTATTGCAGGCCGAGGTCAGTGTGGGACAGCAGGAATTCAACAGATAGTTCACATGTAGCTTTGCAACTGTAAAGGAGAAGGTACCAAGTGTGGCTCATCTGTCTCGGCCCATCACCAGAGAAAGGCGAAAGATGTCTGCAACTGGGGGTCTTTACTGTTCTGCCTGCTCTGAGCAACTACCATGGCACTGCTGGTGAAGCATATCCGAGTGTTATCAGCGTAAGTTGTAGACCCTATTGTATCCTTACATGCGTTACCCACCAGTACTGACTCAAAGATTTCAGGTAGGGATGTCATTCCCAGTGCACATATTTTTTACCATCTTGGAACATATTTTTACAGCCCCCCACCCCCTCTCTTTTAAACCATGTTTGCTGGTGGCTAGACACCCTCTCTGCTGGCGATAACCTGGTTCACCATCAGCCTCCATTTCTGTGCTACTCTTCTGACGCTGGAAGATAAAATGGGAAGGACTTCGTACTCCACGTCCCGCTGCATCTGTGCAATTCTTCATCAGGATGAAGAGGCAGCAACATTTTATAGATGACGTAGGAATAGTAATTACTTTACTTTAACGAGAACGGCACTCAGTAGAGAGAAACCTGGTAGGGCATATCATTCAATGGTGAAGAAGCACTTAAAAATTCCACTATCTGGATCCGGATCCGGATCTTCACCAAAATTGAAGATCCTCCCTTGTCACGCACACAGCCTCTCCACCAAGTTTCGTCCAAATCCGTCCACAACTTTTTGAGATATTTTGTTCACAAACAAACGGACAGGGGTGAAAACATAACCTCCATTCACCTTTGGTGGCGGAGGTAATAAAGACAATAGTGAACACGTATTTTTGAGGAAAGTTCGTACGGATTCTTGCTGCAAATCAATCAGCGCATCACACGGGTGACTTGGGTGGTGTTATGTGAGGTCCTTCCAAGCCCTTTATTTATGCAGCTTCCTGAAGTCTGTGGCTTGCCCTGCGATTCTCACGACAAGGGCGATAGCACCCTGCCATTGATGAGGCGGCGGTGACTTCCAGCCCATTCCCGGGTACATTATGATCTATCACCGGCCATCGGTTCCGTGTACACAGGAAAGACGAAAAAGGATGCCAGCCGTGCCAGTAGCCCACAGCATGTTCGAGGTAACTTGGTGTTGAGCCAGTGCTAGGATAAGAGGAGGCCTCCGGTTATTGCCGATTGTGGAAACAGCTTCCACGAGTGGGTTGAACAGGTAGTGAATCCTGTTGTCACTATAACAGAGCTGTAGCCATTTTTGGCAGACAATAGAAGTGCTTTTTACATTGTGCCAAATCAGTCACTGATGTCTGCAGCCAATAAACTCTCCAAAACTTTCGAATGCGCATGACGCTGCCAGCACTGCAACTGCTTCCAATGTAATTCAAACCCGGCGAGGAATTTCAACGAGCATGTGTGGGCTCTGCTGTGACCTGCTGCAGATGACAGGTAAGCCATCAAAATTGACTGCCGATTCGAATTCTCACATTTCACATAGCAGATGGGAACCATTTTCAATCCTTAAGTAAAAAAAAAGAAAAGGAATAACCTGCCACAGGGTTTCCCATTGCTTGGCTATTTGAATGCACACCATCGGTCACTCACTGGTGCGGGATCAAACTTTGCATTTCCATGGGAATAGTGTCAATCTGAGAATTGATCACTTTGTGAAACTTGCTTCTGAAAGAGCAACGGGTTAGCAGGTTCTTTAAAACTTTGGCTTCTTTTGAGATTCGCAAAGGGAAAAAAAATGCTGCCATCCAGTCTGGCCATGGCATTGATGGTAAATTGATGTTTGGTGGGAATATATATGGGGTCTGGGAGGCAGATGTGGCTTAATTTACAAAAATGATTACTTTCCATCAAGTAAAAGTTGTATCGAAGGGAACTAGACTCAAATTTCAAAAATAGATGATTACTGAAACTGATCATCATTGAGTTTTGCCTTTGTATCCATCACTGCATAAAAATATCACCATTAAACAGCAAATGCATAAAGACCTTACTCGTGATTTTAGTGGAGGCAGCCATGTCTTGCCTCTGGAATGTAGTGACACATGGTGAGGCTTTATATCTGGGCCAGGCCAAGCCATGTTCCTGAAATATGGGATGGCTTGGACCCGACCGACGAGCAGCTCAAGATGCTCGTCATGACTATGAAAGAGAAAATCCTTTAATTATTCCTCAATCTTTGAGAAGATTTATTACCCAGTCTGCATCTGTACATCTGTCCGTCCTTCCACCTTATCAGTTTATGATGGAGGAGAAACTTATTTAAATTGGATGTTATATTTTGAACTTGAATCGGAACATCAATCGGAAAACAATCCTGCCATTTAACAGTACTTTGTCTCTGAATTTGTCCCGATCGCACATGCGCACAGAGGAGCAAGATAATATTTTTACTCTGTCTGCCTGCCAAACAAAATTGAAAATCATTCTGGACAGGAAACTTACTGTTTTTAAGGATATTATAAGTGACACAAACAACAGGCACGAATAACTAATGTAATGTGTTAAATAGGGCGATGTAATAGACACTGAGTAAAACGGCGGTAAAACTCAGAATTAATTTATTTATACGACTTTTTCAATCTCTATATAATATAAATTGAATGATGTACTTGAACACTGTAAAACACAAATGATCTTCTAAATCCTTTGAAGAACCGCCAGTTTTGTCGTACTTGGACACGTTATATGGGGTGGTGTATAAAACTACTTCAATATTGCTCAATATCCACAATTGTTTAACGATCTTCAAAATCATTATTTTATTGAGATTGAAGTAATATTGTGTGGCTATCATATTCTATGAAGTCTCTCGTTGTGATCGTTATTTGTCTCGCCTGAAGACAATTGTAACGCCCCTGTCTGTCTGTCTATTTGTCTGTGTGTGTATGTCCACGTCTATATATTTTTGCTTTAATTTTGATTTACTCTGCAACTGCTTGTCCGCTTTATGTGGATATTTAAATATAGGAGGGACTCCCCCATGGGGAATATTCCATTGATAACTATGATGTCAAAGGTCACATCGTATGACAGCCATATTGGATTAAAGGAAAAAGAAATGGACATCTTGTCCGAAACCACTCAACACAAATGAAATTTGGCATGTCATCAACTCCCCATGGGGTAAATAGGATGATAACGATTATGCCATCAGTGAAGTGGTATTCCAGCAGCCACAATTGGTTGAATCGAAATCCTTAACCAAAAAAATTTGCAAACTTCATATATCTGATCTAATACATCTGATCTATAACCCAATTTAAAAAAAAAAAAAAACCACCTTTAGAGGCCATTTTTCCCCGCAAGCAGGGGTTGGCCTTTTTCGGGAACCGTGGTAGTTGTTGTTTTTCGGTCCCCTTTTTGAAGCAATGTTTTACGGCCGGATGCCCTTCCTGACGCCAACCCTTTTTGCCACCTTTAACGACAAGCAGGGAATTACCAGTGAACTGGTACTCAATTAGCCGACCTCGGAAGGTTCGACAGGCTGAGTCAACCCCCCTGGCGTTAATTCAGCGATCGACCGGGTTTTGAACCTAGGATCCTAAGCTGACACCCTAGCCGCTAGCCCAACACCAGGGTTATCTATAACCCAATGTAAGTGAATAATTAAATTTATGACATCATCGGTCCCGTGGTCTAGCAGCCATATTGGATTGAAAATAAAAACATTGAAAAATCTTCTCCAGAACCACTGATCAGATCGATGCAAAACTTCATACATATGATAGACTAGCCATTGGGAATATAGTTTGAATTTTTTTTCATATTCATCTTCATTGACGCAATTTAGCCTAAAATGTGCACAAAAGTGGTCGATAAATATCCTAATAATGAATAAAGCTATTTGTCTATTTGTTCTTCCGGTCTAGCTTCCATATCCCTGACTGCACAATGTATACATTGACATAATAGGGTGCACAGATGATACAGGTATATTGGCCATAATAGTAGCATGTTCAGTTAATCATCCGTTAGTGTGGCAGGGCTTTGGACATGGGTCGTAACATGCAAAACGGGGTTGAGCACTAACACCCTGCCGCACTAACAGAGGGTTAACAATGGTATTTTTGTTGAGAATGAGTGCGCAAGGCAAGACTATGCGCTCTACCAAGTACCATTCTAGTTAACATTGTAATAACTCACAACTTGAACTAGAACGGCACTCAATAGAGAGCATACCTCCACCAGGCCGAACAGTTTATGGTTTGTATCACACTGATATGTTAGATCTAGATCTGACATTATCTGGATCTGGATCCATCCCACTGATGGGCCAAAATCTAATTGGCTTGTTCCTGTCATTTACCCAACTCATCCACCAAGTTTTGTCAAAAGTCATCCACAACTTTTTGAAATATCATGCGACATATCGTCTTTAGCTCCATCACTCAATGGTGAAGAATCACTTGAAAAATTAAATAATTCTCATATCCGAATCCATATTCAGATCTTCACCAAAATTAAATCGATTCTTCCTTGTCAGACACCCAACCGGCCCACCAGGTTTCGTCCAAATCTGTCCACAACTTTTTGAGATATCCTGCTAGGTATCGTTTTTGGCCCCATCTCCCAATGGTGAAGAATCACTTTAAAAATTCTAGTAGCCGGATCCGAATCCGGATCTTCACCAAAATCTAATAATTTCTTCGGTGCGCTACATCTCTGCCAAATTGCGTCCGAATCCGTCGACAACTTTTAGAGATATTTTCTTCACAGACAGACAGACAAACAAACATACAGACAGGCGTGAAAACTTAACCTCCATCCACCTTCGGTGGTGGAGGTAATTATAGGATATGAGTGGGTTTTTTAAGGCATTACAACAAAAGCAACCACAGGTAGCACAAGTGTATTTGCACATGAACCATCATAGAGGAAAAAAATATTGATAAGTGCACAAGTAGATAAACTTAAGGCTGTAAGCAAATCAGGCCCAATTACTTTTTTTGCACAACATACAAACTGTTTACACCTCAACATTTAGCTTGGAGCTATTTCTGTGCACAAAATCCTCATTACTGAGAACAGGAAGGTCATCCTGAATGTAAGTGGATACCACTTACATTGTGACTACCATCTTGATTGATGGAATGCAATCTCCATTCTGATTGCTCTGTATATATGAATTATTACCATTTGTCATAGTCCTTTAGTGGGAGTCATCTGAGGATTCCTGGTGGTCGAAATGGGTCGGTTTTTTTTTTTTTTTTTTTTTTTTGTATACTGAATCGAGGCTCGTGAAAGAGCTAACATTTACTTCACAAACAAATAAACCAGACAAACAAAACACACAAAAAGAGGGAGCGGAAAACAAGATGGGGAGAGAAGGGGAAGCACACAAACACAACATTTGAGAGCAGGGAGATGTGTGGAAGGGAGAGGGCTTGGGGGGAGGAGGCGTGGGAAGGGGGGGGGGGGGGGGTGGAGGGAGAAGTATAAAACACAAGGACACCAAGGACTTCCAGGACAGAAGTTGGTATTTCAAAAAAGTGGAATTGGGGTGAAATTAGTGGGGGTAGAAAAGATCAAGGTTTGGATGGGGGAAGATAAGAGATGGTGGTGAACAGCTGTTTTAAAGACCTGGAGGGTGGAGTGGGATTGAAGAGAGTGAGGGAGTTTGTTCCAGAGGCGGGAGAAGAGAGGAATGAAGGAGTGAAGGTGAGCAGAGAGTCTTGATTTTGGCAGTTTGACCATAAGAGGGTTGCAGGCAGATCTTGTGCGACCTGTAGGAATATTTGCGGGACAGAGCCCAGAGAGAGCTGGGGGGGGCAAGGCCAGAGAGGAGTCGGTAGAAGATGGTTCTTAGTCGGTACACGTTTAATCGGTTCTTAGTCGGTTCTTAGTCGGTACACGTTTAATGATGTCTTTTATGAAGCTAGTGCCGATAGCTAATTATCCGAGTGTCTTACTGGTGTCTTGGTTCCTTAAAACAATCTCTCTTAGATTCTAGGCATCACTTACCGCATCTTCTCATGCTTGGCTTATGACTCGCGAGGTATGTGTAATTACTGATGCATTAGCAAAAACAAAATTGAAAACAAGAGAGATGCAAGTGGTTTAAAAAGAAAGATAATTGAAGATAACACCTTTGTTTCAGGTTTGATCGCCCACAAATGTTATCTTTTGAGAAGCTTTTCTTATGAACCAGGAGGCCTTTGTACCTTGAATAAGACAACTCATGGTTAATTTTGATCTTGGGGAAGGTTGCCCAAGATGGGATATCACCCAAGAGATAACAGTCAGGCAATTGGAAGAGTTCTGAAAGCCTTACCGTTATTTTTAATGCATGAAAGCATTAACCTCCCCCTTCCCACGCCTCCTCCCTCCAAGCCCTCTCCCTCCAACAGATCTCCCGATGTCCCTGCTCTCAAATGTTGTGTTTGTGTGCTTCCCCTCTCTCCCCATCTTGTCTACCGCTCCCCTTATTATATGTTTTATGTGTCGGTTTGACTTTTTGTGTATTCATGTTTGCTCTTTTACGAGCCTCGATCTTGTATACAAAAAAACAAAAAAAAAAAACCCATGAGAATATTATTCGAATACGATAAAATGTTTTTTTCCAATTGCAGTAATTAAAGAGAGGTTTCAATGTCCAGTCGTGGGTAACCTTCCACATATGTTAAAGAAGCAGATGCACAAAGTTGTTAAAAAAAGGTTTCTCTTATTTATGTATTCTTTACCATTTTTAGTGCATGCAGGAAATAGCTTAATAACCTTGGCATCCAAAATATCTGAGGTTTCTTTCTCAGGGCAGGGCAATCATAGACTAGGTTGGGACTTGTTGGAGCAGTCGACTCCACCTTCAAAGGCACAGTCAGTGAAACCCACAGGGTCTGAAGCAAAGGTAATGTGGATATTTGCTTTGTTCAAGTAGGGATCGTTACCCACTGTTCAGTACTCAGTGTACACAGGACCGAGTTGGAAACATGCGTCTTCCGTACACGATAAAGCAATACTGTTCCCATCGTGAAGCATGCGCGTCCAAATACCCTGGGTAAAGTTCATCATCGAAAAGCTAATAATACAAGAAAGTGAGACAGGCATTCAAACCCACGACCTTTAGGATTCCACCAAGGTCATTCGTTAGAATTCTAGGATTATTTACTGCATGGTGTTACTGGTGTTCTGTGAAGGCACAGTGTGTACTGTCTCCAATACTCACCGCAACAACCCACCCATCCTGCTCCAGTAGCTGAAAGGGTGTGTGATGCTGGAAGGAAAGAACATCAATAGGGGAAGCAAAAAATAACGGCTGAGAGCCACAATTACTTAAAAAGGCCTTTTATTAATAGCAAACACAGGAGACGATACAAAACTAAGCAGGATGCAGATTGAGACAATAAATGTGCCGCAGGACACATACATCTCCTGATAAAGTGACAATGCTGCTACGTGAAGCATTGAGATTTATTTCCTTTATTAGTCCAACAGGAATATGCACATCAACTACAGCAAAGTGCGAAACTCTCCACTTGGTTTTTTTTTTTTTTAATAAAAAAAATAAAAATCACTGCAGTAATTACAAATCATTGTTTGTACAATGTTACAAATTACTTTAGGTCAGGTGGAATGGTTTCAATAAATAAAGGTAGCCATAGACATTGCTTGGAGTATTCCAACTTGATCAAGAGGCATTCTCATCACTGCAGCACCCCTTTGTTCTCTTATCTGTAAACCTGTCATTTCAAAATATATTAGTCTACCAACCGCTTTTGAAGAGGTAGATGGTGTTCGAAACTTTACTCTCCTCTTATTGACCATGCAGAAAAGTAACAACACCTCTACAGGAGAACGTGGTCTGCGAGTAGCCCATCTCAGAATCATATTGGAATGGCAGCAGGTGAATTGCATTTTGGAGCACATCATCGTTTGAATGAGCGAACACCCTGGCCAAATTCCTGCTCTGACCTACAAGGGGCAATGCATCGGCCCACCCTCCACCAGAAAATGATGCTTCCCACAGCTACGTGCAGCGTACTAAAGAAATAGGATGAACAATAAGCACGACGCACTGTTGCAATCATTCAACAAAGACTATGGATTTTGGACAGAATAGAACTGTTGACAGGTATCCTGACCAAATTCCCTCCCCGACGCGTAGAGCTGAGCATCTCCCCCTCTTTTGGACCGTTCTCGGTGTACAAGTGTCACATCAACTTAATGAGGTGAAAATGAACCGTAAGCATCAGCAGGAAGATCACATTGAATTGGAAGCAGTCAGTCATCCCTCAATAGTTCCATTGTACAACCAATCGATCATTAATGAATTGCTGAAGGATTTCAAGAAACCTAAAGGGATTAAATAGCTGGAGCCCAACCTCATATGAATGGTGTATCATTCATAGCTGATTGGCTCTGACCTAAAACAAAAACATCTTTAACAAAGCCTTCCAATCATACAAATACAGGCACACATCGCAACACAACTATTTACAAAAACATGAAATAAAGATCGTAACATCATTTTTTTTTTTTTTTTTTAAACAATTAAACACTTCCAGCTGCATTTATCTTTGGTTGATTTTATTTTTTTATCATATTCGTAAAATCCTCAGTTCTGCCTCCTTCCTTCAAATTCATGGTGCACGATTGGGGCAAAGGAGAGTGTTGATGAAACGTCAATTTTGACACAACAAATGGTATCAAAGGCTCCCTGTCCTTCGGCAGGCTGCGAACTGCATCACAGGCTCCATCAGCAGAAAATAAACCAAAGATGAACTTTGAGCGGGATCCGTGCGTGGATATAAATCACATGATGGAGCAGCTTTTCTCTTGCTTTGGTGGTGTGCTCCGTGGGGCTTCGGGAACTTCAGGCCGTCCGCCGAGTCGAGAGATGCGCCGGAGCAGCCTCTTAGAACGGCTACGCTTTAGTCCTGATCTTTCACGGTTGGGTGGCACGACGGTAAGGGCAGCCACACGGAATACCTCTTGCACACTGCTTGCCGACGCCTGAGCGGAGCACTCTATGTATCGTGCTGCGCAGAGTTGCCGCGCCACAAATGCGGCCTGCAGGAGAAAGGGGGAATTGTAGGGTAATTAAAATGTCTCTCTCACAGCTTGACTTTGCTTGTCTTCTACAAAAGAGAGGAGCATATTGATAACTGTACCCTTTCATAAATTTCTCAAAGGAAAAAAAACTATCAGTTAAAACAGTTTTCAATCATATGGAGAAAAAAAAAAAAACATTACAAACGGCTTCAGGAAATTCAACAAATCCAACCACATGAAGATGTACGGAACTCAAATTCCTAGTTCATATTGATATTTTGAGAACTGACGGACTTGCTGATAATATGTAACAACAGATTATAATTGAAACACAATTGAGATCTTCTGCCAAAAAGCATCGACAAAAAACGAAATGCATTGCCCCCGAGGCCGCGGCAGATGGCCGGACCTGCCAGCTGTGCCAGACAGCAAAATTCAGAAGCCTGCTGCAATCACAGGTGACAACAAGGAAAACGGCTTGATGGAAAAACAATTTGCTCATTCAGATGCCAGGAATCTCAAACAACTCCAGGTCATCAGTAAGAGGAGAAGTGTCTCACACAAGTGATGTAGTCTGTACAGATGTAAAAAGGAAAAGTGACTGCAATTAAATTAATAATTGTTTAAAAAAAAAATCCCCGGCTCTTGATGTGCGGAGCATCACCAAATTCCATACATTGTACGTGTCTGACCATCATCTGTCAATGTGTTTGTAATTTATCTAAAAGTACACTGATCTATTCACGCCGTTGTCCGTCTGGCACTTGATAGTATTTGTACAAGCTCCTCTATTAGCCTTAGGAAGAAAATATATTAATCTGCTTCGGAATGGCTCTCCATCCAGGATTGTCATCCTTGCCAAGAAACTACTTCAGCAGACCCAATGTTCCTTCTAGAAGAAAACAGTGTGTGTGTGTGTGTGTGTGTGTGTGTGTGTGTGTGTGTGTGTGTGTGTGTGTGTGTGTGTGTGTGTGTGTGTGTGTGTGTGTGTGTGTGTGTGTGATATTCAAAGCAGGCTTTCTCACCTGCTCGTAAGAGATCGGCGTCTGTCTTTGAACCTCAAGGTCCACTTGAGTTTTGACGTCATTTCTGAGATCCGCTTTGCAACCAACAAGGAACACCTTTGCATTTGGACATCTTTCCACAACTTCTACATGCCACTGTTGGAGAAAGACATTTCAAGTCAAGGATTTAATTCAGACAACCTTCCTGATAAAAGTAAAATGACAAACCACATTTGACAAATTTATCCAACCACACACTCATTCCTCCTCTTCCACCCACACATATGAAAACAAGGTACTAGACTTCCATTTCTAGAATGCTGATGGAGGAGCTCAATACATACTAAAGATGGTGGGAATTGTACTGCACCATGAACTTAAAAACCAGTCCCAAAAGGAATCAGATCGGTCCACCAAAATTTTCATATTCTTTTTCTCACATCCATACACCACTCTGGGAACTTGTGACATTCATTTGCATCAGTGGCCTACAGGTGAGCACCAACAAGTGACACACCTTTTACCGACACTCTTTAACACAGAATTTGAAAACAAACTCCCCACAGTGTCATGATGATTCCTTCACATAAAAACTGGCTCTGGAAAATATAAATCAGGCCTGGGAGATTTTCAGGCGAGGGTGATTTTCAGGGTGTCCTGGGAGAATTTCACGAGCTTGCCTGCCATGCCACGGGAATGCAATTATGTTGGAGCGGAAGGCCCTCTGGCAATCCACTCCTGCCTCTTTCATCCTCAAAACTGGATAAGACGCAACTGCTTCATTCCAACAGGAAAATATATTGTTAAATAAACTGCAGAGTAAAGCGCATCGTGTAATGTAAGATGGCTAAATACTTTGGTGCGCTCATATACAAGGATTTGCGAATCACAAGGTAGTCGGAAGGCAGCAGACTCGTTGCCCACATACAATTGCAAGGATCAAAAACAAAGCTGTCAACATCTGTGAAAATTTCGTTTTGGAAAAAAATTCTTGCTTAGCAAGACAGGAAAGCTACCCCTGGGAAAAGTATTTCCAACGCCATTAGTCTGGCAATATTTCACAGGAAACTCAAGATAATAGCTTCCAGGTAAGAAAAACAAAGGAAGCAGGAAATGTAGTTTTCATCTCATTTGTTCCGATGAAGGAATCAATAAATAACATTTTGCTTCCTGTTATAATAAGCAAGGGCCCAGTGGAAGAGGGAAGAAGCTATTTGGCAATAAGTTGATATTCACCGAATGAGATCTCAGATCAAGTGCTTGGCCTGGTGGGAGATAATTCAACACAAATCATAAAATTTCACAATTATGTCGGATTCTTATTTAAATGAATCTTCTTTTTTGCAACCTTTCTCCAATGACTTGTACTTTGTATTTTGCTCTTCACCACAAATGTGATGATGATGATTTGATGGGTGGTTGGATGGGAGGGGGGCAAGGAGTTAAGTGAAACCAACTTTAAGCGGAACTAGCACTTTATTCGGCTGAGGCAAGTGAGGTAGAGGCTGTTTATTCCTGATGTGTGAAACACCCTGCAACCCGTCCCTACAGAAAACATACTTTGAAATTCCAGCCACATTTTCCATGCAATCATCATGTAACTTTGGTAAATATTTTGAAAGTTTCATGTCACTCACTCAAATGGTTGCAGAGAAAACGAGTTGAAAAGCAAATAAAAGTGAAAAAGTGAGGGTGGGAGAAAATAAAAAGGTGAGGGCCTTGGTCGACGTTCCACAACATTGTCAAGGATGGTTGTGGACACCTATTACTAATACATTTATATATCGTACATATTTATTCAAGGCTTGTGGAAGAGCTGAAACATAAATTGCACACAGTGCAAAGACATTGGTAGATATCAGTGTGCATTTACAAGAATTACAAAGGACAATAGCACACACCACACAAATCTATTTCATATATGGATTAGAGCCTGGATTCCCATGCACATCAAGGGCAAGCAGAGGTTCAGGTGGGAACGCTAACATGCCAACCTGAGTTTATTGGCGCAATATCGGTGGAAGGAAAAACTGGTTACTCAACTACCTACTGACCAAAATGCAAACAACACCAATTAGCAGAAGTCTAGCAGCTGCTGTTATTCAGTATGTAGAAGAGGTCTAGTAGCGTCTAGCAGCCCATATACTCATATCACCCATGCACCTTATTATGTCACATACATTACCATTATC
This sequence comes from Myxine glutinosa, assembly GCF_964187855.1. Lineage (NCBI taxonomy): Eukaryota > Metazoa > Chordata > Myxini > Myxiniformes > Myxinidae > Myxine > Myxine glutinosa. The sequence goes on from NC_136267.1 coordinate 144,623,435, forward strand.
CGTAGCTTTATTAATTATTAGGACATTTAACGACCACTTTTGTACACATGAAGGGTAAATTGTGTCAATGACGATGAATATGAAAAAAAAATTCAAATTATATTCCCATGGCTAGTCAATCATATATATGAAGTTTCACATCGATTTGTTAAGCGGTTCTGGAGAAATTTTTTGTTTTTTCTTCTGGAGGTTTTTCATATTTTTCTTTTCAATCCTATATGGCAAAAGACCACGGCCGATTACGTCACAAATGTAATTCTTCACTCATATCGGGTCGTAGATCAGATACATGAAGTTTCAGATTTTTTCCATAAGGATTTAAATTCAAACAATTATGGCTGGAACACCACTTCACCAATGGTATCATTATCATCCTATAATACCCATGGGGAGTTGATGACATGCCAAGTTTCAATTTTTTTCGTTGAGCAGTTTTGGAGATGTCCAATTTTTTCCCCTTTAATCCAACATGGCTGCCATGTCATGTGACCTATGACATCAGAGTTATCAATAAAATATTCTCCATGGGGAGTCCCTTCTATGTTTAATGTTTCACATCAATGGAATACTCAGTTACAGAGAAAATAAATGAGGACAAATATATATATATATATATATATATATATATATATACACATGTGTGTGTGTGTATATATATATATATATATATATATATAGATATATATGTATATATAACACACACACACACACACACACACACACACACACACACACACACACACACACACACACACACACACACACACACACACACACACACACACAACAATAGTCTCACAACCCCTTTGGGATGAGACCAACAATAAATTGAAGCCAAAAGTCCAAAAGCTCTCCATTACAACAAAACGTTACATAGGTTATGCACAAATAAAACCTGCAGTGATGAAACCTACAAATAAAACCTACAAAACTGATGAAGTCACCTTGTGCCATGCCGTACTGCAACAAAAAGCACCAACAACAACTCTTGCCACAGCACAAAGCATCTGTTTGCAAAGTGTGGCATTATCTTTTCTGCATCATCATTTCCCCACCAATTCTCCTCAGCTCCTTTCCACAAGTACACAAGGAATTACAAATCAACCGGCCAGGCAAAGAGAAATTTCCTTAATCATTAATCCTCCTTTAACAAGAACAAGCCGGCTGTAAAGAGTTTGTAGATGGGGAGATTTCAGGAGAACAAAGCCAGCATCGCCAAGACAAGTTTGATGAGGTTGCGAGTTGATAAATTAAATTGAATCGTGACCAAAATCAACAACGAAATGAGCAACTTTACGAGGGCTGCTGGGTTTTCAGCTCATGACACATCACTCAGATGTTGTGCCAGCAAACTGCGCGCATTATATAGAAGAAACGTCATGGCCTTTATGCATGCCAAGCTGAAGGCAGGACAGCTTGTGAATATGGTCAAAACGAATGTTCCCGTGTTGGTGCGGTGCGTGGCACTTTAGCAGCTAACTTCTTAAGTCCACATCAGCAACAACCGTGAGACCATCATCAAAGTACCACTGACAAAGTATCAACTAATTGCCAGCAGCGGTGACTTTCTACGGCAATTCTTTAAAGGTCACAAACCAGATCTAATTGCTTTACCACCTCGGTTTTAATCAGAGGCCAGCAGTTAAATGACATGGTCGTTATTCCTGAGCCTTTACGGGGTCACTTTATCCAAGCGTAATCATCACGAGGTGACGTTGTCATTGCTATGCTCCAAATATCGAGGGAATTTCGTAACTTTCTGCGTTTAGTGACATAAATGCTCAAGGTCTTTAACATCGATCATGCGGAATGGACGGCGAGCTTGTACAGATCGGTCCACAATGGAGCCGCTGCACGAGATGTAGTCGGATCATATTCCATTATGAATCAAATCACAGGTGGAACTCAAATTGCACTTAGACAAATTTTGCGCGCGCACACACACACACACACACACACACACACACACACACACACACACACACACACACACACACACACACACACACACACACACACACACACACACACCACCCTCCATTACCCCAACTCCACCCACAAGATGAAGTAATGCATTTCTAAAAAAAAAATAAAGCAAAGTGAAGTATTACAACTTTTGGAATTCCTTGTGAGTAACCCAAGAGGGAGGGTTCAAAAAGTTTTTGGGCCCAACTAAATATGAAACGTGCATGCTTTGGGCATGCCTAAGGCTGAGAACTAATTGAACCCCAACGCTTCCAATGCCCTCATATTGTTCAAAGAGGAAGAAAAAAATGTAGGTATTTTTTGTGACGTATAACTTTCGCAGTATACACTCCAGATGGTATGCATTCAGCGACATGACATATGGAAGCGCACGGCATACCTCCGCTAAACATTGATCGATATCTCTTTCCGTCTGCATGATGTCACATGTCACACTTAAAGTGAGACATGATCACTGATACACCTTATTTATTTATTTATTTATTATTATTATTTGCATACAAGATCAAGGCTCGTGTAAGAGCTAACATCAATCACAAAAAACAACAACAACGGACACACAAAACATACAAAAAAGGGAGCGGGAGACAAGATGGGGGAGAGAGGGAAGCACACAAGTACAACAGCAGAGAACAGGGACAACGGAAGATCTGTGGGAGGGATGGGGCTTGGGGGGAGGAGGCATGGGAAGGCGGGGGGATGGGAAAGTATAAAACACATGGACACTGCTGGAACTTCCAGGAAATAAAAAAGTCGGGATTTCAAGAAGAAAAAAAAAACCTGCGGTGTTGGTACGATGATGCAGTTTATAAAAGCAATGCGTTACTCACCTGTTGCACCACACCAAGGCTACAGTACGACCAACGTGAACAAAGTCAACCACAATGCCAGCAAATGATAACGATGGCATCACAGACCTAGCATGTTAGCACTGCCAAACCCACCTTCTTGAGGACATTGTCCAACGTCGATGGACTGGAAATGTCAAAACAAATGAGGATCGCATTGGAATCGTGGTAGGAAAGCGGCCGCACGTTGTCGTAATGAGGCAGGCCTGAAACACAAGAGCATGGGCGGATGGAAATCAATATCAACATGGCAATTAATTAATGGTAACAACGGTGATGGGCAAAACCGCTTTCAGGCTCAACAAGAAGGAAAACCTGATCAGAAAATGTGGAACAGCTAAAAGCTATTTGGGGTGATGTGGTCTTAGCTGGAGAAAATTTCCACATACATTACACACTTGGCTTGAAAGATGGATCTGGGTAAAGATCAGGAGTAAAGAATGTGAGACTCGAGCCAAGTATATGAGTAGCAAAGCTACACCGGGGGTTGGAAGAACAGCTGTAATCTTAGGGCTGTCACTTCTCAAAAGATGGAGGCTTACAAATTCAAGCACAGGTAAAGGGAAGCACGAATACAATGAAACTAAAAAGAATCATCTTATTGTACTTTGATAATTCTCAATGTCTTAAATTTTCCATCATCCCCACTGCCCCTCCCCGGTCCCTATTGTTCTATATACTCCAATCGTTTACCCGAGGCTGTGGTTCAGCTTGTGTATGGCTAAGCCTAATCTGCACCACCTTTGCCCTATTCTCCATATGCCCTGCAACGAGCCCCTGCCACCATACGCTAGCAACACTTACATTCCCTCCACCACCAGCAACCTTTACTTTGTGCAGCCCCCCTCTGCCCCACCCCCACCCCCACCCCTCACCCAATGCCAGTGGCCAAATTCTTCAGATGCCTGCTGCAGTGGCCTACGGCGCCGCCTCTTCTTAAACAAATGGAAACAGAAGAGCAGACAGCTATAGAACACACCACAATTCAGAACGTCAAGCGAAGCGTAACTGACTCTTTTTATTAGAATCAAAGCTCAAACGTGAATGTGAAAAGGAAAAAAAAGTTTACAAAATCCATAATATGGGAAAAAATAATCCTACACGATGGTTATAAGTCACAATTTTGTAATAGATCTCACGAGAGCATTTCATTGGCCACACTGACATCAAAAGTTGAAACTCATTTGACCTGTAGAGTCCTGTAGGCAGCAATCACAGGCCGAATAAATAAACCGCGCACAAAAATGAGAAATTTACCGCATTACTAAGCCAAGGCCTAATCAACTTAGAAACTAGCAAAATAATCCTTTTTGAAGAATGCATGACATGCACACCGACAGGATAGGCCAGTTCGATTAAAACCATAGCAAAAAAAATAAATTCTAAACTTTAAACCGAGGCAATGAACACTCAAAACTCTGCGGCAAATCGTGAAAGTGCACCTCGGATGGCTCAAATTATAAGGCGTGCCCCAACTTGCCCAATTCTTCCCAGAGAATGTAGGTGACACGGACTTCCTGTGGGTGTCAACTTTCAACCAACTACAAACACTGTAGTTTGACACACAAAAAGGCAATCAAACACAGTTTATCAAGGGAAACTCCAATGGGGTTTACTTTGAAAACATTTACCGCATCAGCTGTTTCTTTGATGCCGAAAAAGATGAAATACAGGTGAGATTAGATTTTTGGGAATTTACAATGTTAAAACTTGTCGAACAGTTACTTCTTATATGTCTGGTTGTTGTATGTCGAGCATAACTCTGTGCATGTGACAAGGACACCGGATCAGGCCGTGCAAAATAGCAGGTAAATCGCTGGCATGTCTGTTAGAACAAGTGTTGTACTCTTAGCATTTGTAGAAGTCACCACACTCCAGGAGCCATACCACTCGGAATTGTGTGCGCAGTGACGCCTCGCCCCACGAGAGCTTTGCACGTTACGATGTGAATTTGCACCTTGGCTGCTATGCTTCACATCATTATTATACACCACAGCAGACACCCACACAAAACACACACTCACAAAAAACATGCACTCACCCAAAACATGCACTCACCCAAAACATGCACTCACCCAAAACATGCACTCACCAAAAACATGCACTCACCAAAAACATGCACTCACCAAAAACATGCACTCACCAAAAACATGCACTCACCAAAAACATGCACTCACCCAAAACATGCACTCACCCAAAACATGCACTCACCCAAAACATGCACTCACCCAAAACATGCACTCACCCAAAACTTGCACTCACCCAAAACATGCACTCACCCAAAACATGCACTCACCCAAAACATGCACTCACCCAAAACATGCACTCACCCAAAACATGCACTCACCCAAAACATGCACTCACCCAAAACATGCACTCACCCAAAACAGTTGAATACACGGACTCACACAAAACATGCACTCACACAAAACATGCACTCACCCAAAACAGTTGAAAACATGCACTCACCCAAAACAGTTGAAAGCACGTAATTACCCAAAACACGCACTCACCCAAAAAAACACGCACTCACCCAAAAAACGCACTCACAAAAAACAGTTGAAAACACGGCCTCGCAGAAAACGTGCACTCACACACTCACCCAAAACACGCACTCACACACTCACCCAAACACGCACTCACACACACACAAAACACGCACTCACACACACACAAAACACGCACTCACACACACACAAAACACGCACTCAAACAAAACACGCACTCAAACAAAACACGCACTCAAACAAAGCACGCACTCAAACAAAGCACGCACTCAGACAAAGCACGCACTCAGACAAAGCACGCACTCAGACAAAGCACGCACTCAGACAAAGCACGCACTCAGACAAAGCACGCACTCAGACAAAGCACGCACTCAGACAAAGCACGCACTCAGACAAAGCACGCACTCAGACAAAGCACGCACTCGGACAAAACACGCACTCGGACAAAACACGCACTCACACAAAACACGCACTCACACAAAACACGCACTCACACAAAACACGCACTCACACAAAACACGCACTCACACAAAACACGCACTCACACAAAACACGCACTGCAGTATGCCAGTAGTCCATCAAGCAAAACACTCACACACACAAAACACACAACTACGCACCAAATGCCGTTTCATCCCATTCCATTGCCAAAGCTCTATCTACGCACTTACCAGATGTGTCCCACATCAGAAGTTCGATCCTCTGTCCCTCCAACTCAAAACTCGCCGTGTAGTTCTCGAATACAGTCGGAATATAATTCTGCGCAAAAAACACAGAATTATGCCAAAAAGTACGAATCACACAATCGGATAAGCGCATTTGAAGAAACGATGAGCAAGGTCAGCAAAGAGCTATCTCAAGGCTTTCTCGACTGCACTTCAATATACGAGGAATTAAGGAGTACGAGGAAATCGTACAAACTTTTACAGAGTTCCCACGATCGGCTTCATCGACAAACAGACGTCTAACATTCATGCCGAAATTAATTAATTGGTACAACATTCGAACGAACTCGACTGGGAAAGTGTATCCGGTGGGTCTTACCACGGGGAACACGTCCTTGGCGAACACGTGCAACAAAGCGGTCTTCCCGCAGTGACTGTCTCCCACGAGCACCACCTTGCAGCAGCGAGTCGGGGGAGCCTCGGCACCTGGACTCCGGGGAGAGCCGGGACTGACCAAGCACGGATCATCCTTGGCAGCCGACAGCAGCATGTTGCGGCTGATCACGGCCACTCGCGACAAATCAAACCCAAATCAAACTCGATAACTTCTCTTACGTGAAGAGGTTTTTGAGAAAACCCCGCGAAATGGGCTGTAAGTCCGCGGTGGCAGCAGCTGAGCACGTTTTCTTTATCCTTTTATCGAGTGCGAAGCGACCGAGGCACGTGAAGCGGACGGGACCGACGACTGACGAGTGTAATGCGCAAAACGTTCCGGCAGCGCGTTATAATGCCCCGTGACGTCATCGCTGAACGCCCAATGACCCTGGCTCCGCATCCGCAGAAGTTACACTTTTACACTACAGTCGATCGCCATTAAAGCTCTATTTACATTTAGGGATTGCTTGTTTATTATTGGACGGGAATATATTAAGGCACTTAGCCCGTGATTCTCATTTAATATGACGGATATGTAGATGTATAATTATGAACAAGAATTCTGAGTATTGCGCTGCAATACACGTCCCCTGCCGGCAGTCTGTCGTCTGGAAAACTGTTGGGGAAATTACCAAAGTTCAACGTGCCATAACTTTGTCAAAATGATCGAAACGTCGTGAAGTTCGAACTTGATCTGTAACTTATCATGAGGAAACCATGTGCCAAGTTTGAAATCATTAGCATGAAGAGTTTAGAGAAAAAAGTCCGGAAAACTGTTCTTTGCGTGACGGAGGGACAGAGTGCAAACCTAAAGTCCCCTCCGGTGTACACCGGAAGGGGACTAATAACTTCTATATACAGTATACTGTATATATATATATATATATATATATATATATATATATATATATATATATATATATATATATATATATATATATATATATATATATATATATATTGTGGCGGACACAAAAGCCCACTGGCGTGGGTGACATCATTCCACGCACCGAGTGGGCGGTGGCCACGCCCGAGGGGTAGGCGTGGCCTCATGATATACCCCGGGCGACCAGCCCGGAGGAGTTTAGTGTTACAGTGTAGTCTTACAATAAAGACGTTTATATGTTACCGCTTGTCCGCTTCCTCCTTGCTCACAAGCAGCGCGCGTAACGCCGCGCTTTACTGGTGACCCTCGACGTTGGATCTGCCGGAGCGATCCTTCCACACGCGACGCCATCGCCATGGCCGCCTTCGTCAAACTTCCGGAATTTTGGGAGGCTCAGGCCGAAGTCTGGTTCGTCCAGGCCGAAGCCCAATTTCAGCTTCGGCACCTCACCGGCGATGACACGCGCTACTGCCACGTCGTCGCCTCCCTCGGGCCCCGGCACGGCCGCTCGAGTTGTGTCCGTCCTTCGCCACCCCACCGGACGGCCACAAGTACGAGGCACTCAAGCGGCTACTCCTAGCCACGTTCAGCCTCACGGACGACGCACGGGCCGACCGCCTCCTGGATCTCCCCGAGCTCGGTGAGACGCGCCCGTCGGTCCGAATGGACCATATGCTGTCACTGTTGGGCGACGAAGCCCCGGTTCGCTATTCCGGGCGCTTTTCCGTCGCCAACTTCCAGCGCAGGTTCGCCTCGCGTTGGCCGGGACCGGGCTAACGGAACCCCGAGCATTGGCGGCCGAGGCGGACAAGTACTTCGCCGCTTCGGACACGCGGGCGAGCGTTGGCGTGGCCGTCACGGCCTTCGACGCTGATGTTCCACAGCATCATCTTCTACAGCACGCTGATGTTCCACAGCATCATCTTCTACAGCACGCTGATGTTCCACAGCATCATCTTCTACAGCACGCTGATGTTCCACAGCATCATCTTCTACAGCACGCTGTGGTTCAGCAGCATGCTGATACGCACCTCGTGAACGCCGCCACGCCCCGCCCACCGCCGCGGCGAAAACCGCCACCGCGGGGAAACCCGTCGACTCCACCGGCCTGGCGGAGCCAGCCGCACTCCTCCAGCTCCACCACCTGGTGCTGGTTCCACGCCAAGTTCGGCCACGAAGCTCGGCGGTGTCATCCGCCGTGCTCCTTCAACGGGTCGGGAAACGCCTGGGCCGGCGCTCAATTGTGGCGATGAGCGCCGGCCGTTCGAGCAGCCTGCTGTTCATAACGGACACCTTCTCCGGGCGCCGTTACCTGTGCGACACGGGAGCACAGGTGAGTGTCATTCCCGCCGGCACGTCAGACAAGCACGCCGCGGGTGGGGGCCCCGCGCTGCTTGCCGCAAACGGGACGCCCATCCGTACGTACGGAAAACGCTGCCTCTCTCTGCGGTTTGGAGGGCAGGTTTTCCGATGGACGTTCGTCACCGCCGACGTGCCCATGGCACTGCTTGGCGCGGACTTCCTGTGCGCTAATGGGCTCCTGGTCGACGTCAAGCGCAGACGGCTTGTCCAGGCCGAGACGTTCAGCTCGCTCGCATGTGCGTTGCCCAGCTCAACGAGCGGCTTGCCAAGCGGCTTGCCGAACGATTCGGTTCCGGCCACGTTGGTCTGTACGCTTCCGGCAGCGGACGCATTCACCCGCCTCCTCGCCGGCTTCCCGGCCCTCACGCGGCCCACCTTCTCGGCGGGGGCCGTCAAGCACGGGGTGGCCCATCACATCCCCACCGTCGGGCCACCGGTCTACGCCCGGGCACGCCGCCTCGAGCCGACGAAGCTGGTGGTGGCAAAAGCGGAGTTCGCTACCCTGGAGCGACTCGGCATCGTTCGGCGCTCAGAGAGCGCTTGGGCGTCGCCGCTGCACATCGTGCCGAAGCCCGGCGGGGGATGGCGACCGTGCGGGGACTATCGCCGTCTCAATGACGCCACGACTCCCGACCGCTACCCCGTCCCCCACATTCAGGACTTTTCCGCCCGTTTGGCGGGCAGGTCCTTCTTCTCGAAGGTGGACCTCATACGCGGCTACCATCAGGTCCCCGTCAGGCCGGAGGACGTCCCGAAGACGGCGGTCATCACGCCATTCGGACTCTTCGAGTTCCTGCGCATGCCCTTCGGTCTGAAGAATGCGGCTCAGGCGTTCCAGCGACTGATGGACAGCGTCCTGCGCGACTTGGATTTTGTCTACGTCTACCTGGACGATATCCTCGTCGCCAGCGCGTCCCGCGAAGAGCACCTACGCCACCTCCGCACGCTCTTCGAACGCCTGGGCCAGCATGGCCTGATTGTGAACCCCGCAAAGTGCCGGTTCGGCGCCGCCACAATCGATTTTCTGGGGCACCGTGTCACCAGGCACGGCGCCGTCCCCCTGCCGGCCAAGGTGGAGGCGGTGAAGGGGTTTCCGCGCCCCCGCACAATCAGAGGGCTGCAGGAGTTCCTGGGCATGGTGAACTTTTACCATTGGTTCCTGCCCCGTATCGCCCAGCTCCTGCGCCCCCTGCACGAAGCTCTCCGAGGTAAGCCGGGCAAAGGCGACGTTACCTGGACCGAGCAGATGGACACGGCGTTCACGGGCGCGAAGCTCGCCTTGGCTAACGCCACCATGCTCGCGCACCCGGCACCCGATGCACCGATCGCCCTCACCACCGATGCCTCGGACTACGCGGTGGGCGCGGTGCACGAGCAATGGGTGCGTGGAGCTTGGCAACCGCTGGCGTTCTTTAGCCGGCAGCTTCGCCCGCCCGAACGCCGTTACAGTACCTTCGACCGCGAGTTGCTCGGACTTCACTTGGCGGTCAGGCACTTCCGCCATCTGCTCGAGGGCCGGGCATTCACTGCCTTCGTCGACCACAAGCCGCTGATCTTCGCGATGGGCAAGGTCACCGAGCCGTGGTCGGCCCGGCAGCAGCGTCACCTCTCGGCCGTGTCCGAGTACACGACGGACATCCAGCACGTCGCGGGGAAGGACAACCCGGTGGCGGATTGCTTTTCCCGGGCCGTCGCCCACGCAGTCCACCTCGGCATCGACTATGCCCGGATGGCAGCGGACCAGGCCGCTGACCCCGACGTCCAGGCCTTGCGGACCGCCGTCACGGGCCTCCACGTCACCGAGGTGCCGTTCGACGGCGCGGGCGCGGCTCTCTTGTGCGACGTCTCCCTCGGGCGTCCTCGCCCCATTGTGCCCGCGGGCTGGCAGCGCCAGGTGTTTGACGCCATCCACGGCCTGTCCCACCCCGGGCGCGAGGGCCTCCCAAAGGCTGATCGCCGACAAGTTCGTCTGGCATGGCCTCCGGAAGGCCGTCCGCGGCTGGGCCAGGACGTGCCTCGCGTGCCAGCGCGCCAAGGTGCACCGGCACACCCAGGCCCCGTTGGCCCCGTCCACGGTGCCGGAACGCCGGTTTGACCACGTCCACGTGGACCTGGTGGGACCTCTGCCCCCCTCGCGGGGTTTCACCTACGTCCTCACCATGGTGGACCGCACCACCCGGTGGCCGGAGGCCGTGCCCTTGGCGTCGACAACGGCGGCCGATGTCGCGCAGGCTTTCATCGCCACCTGGGTCGCCCGGTTCGGCGCCCCCCTCAGACATCTCATCCGACCGCGGCCCCCAGTTCACCTCGGAGCTCTGGGGGGCGGTTGCGCAGGGGCTCGGGGTCCGGCTGCACCGAACCACGGCCTACCACCCCCCCAGGCTAACGGCCTATGTGAGCGATTTCACCGCTCATTGAAGGCCGCGCTCCGGGCCACCCTCCGCGACGGCGGCTGGGTCGACAGGCTCCCCTGGGTCCTGCTGGGCCTCCGGACGGCGCCCAAGGAGGACCTGCGCGCATCCGCGGCGGAGTTGGTCTTCGGGCAACCGCTGCGGGTGCCGGGCGAGTTCCTCCCCGACTCCACGGCACCATGGTCCGCGGCACAGCAGCGCTCCGCTCTGCAAGAGACCGCCCAGAGGTTCGCCCCGGTGCCAACGGCATGCCACGGGCACCCACCGACGCACGTCGCCCCGGAGCTTCGCACGGCGGAGTACGTCTTCGTCCGCCACGATGCCCATCGGACACCACTGCGGCCCCCGTACGACGGGCCTTTCCGCGTGCTGGAGACCGGGGCGAAGCACTTCACCCTGGACATCGGCGGTACTCCTGACCGCGTTTCGGTAGACCGCCTCAAGCCGGCCCACCTCAATGTGGACCATCCACCGCCAGTGGCCCGACCCCCACGTCGGGGCCGCCCTCCTGCGGGCGGACCCCCGGCACCGCCCAGCCCCGCCGCCACGGCGCCCCCCGGTCCTGCACCCATCCCAGGGGCAGCCAGGGGCATCCCACCTGGTATCCCTGCACCCCGGACGCCGCCGATCGCCAGGGGGCGCTTCGGCCGGGTCATTCGTCTGCCCCGCAAACTGGCCCTCCAGGTGCGCGGGAATTCTGGGGGGGCGCGTGTGGCGGACACAAAAGCCCACTGGCGTGGTGACATCATTCCACGCACCGAGTGGGCGGTGGCCACGCCCGAGGGGTAGGCGTGGCCTCATGATATACCCCGGGCGACCAGCCCGGAGGAGTTTAGTGTTACAGTGTAGTCTTACAATAAAGACGTTTATATGTTACCGCTTGTCCGCTTCCTCCTTGCTCACAAGCAGCGCGCGTAACGCCGCGCTTTAATATATATTATATATATATATATATACTGTATATATATATATATATATATATATATATATATTATATATATATATATTATATATATATATATATATATATATATATATATATATATATATATATATATATATATATATATATGTATATATATATATATATATATATTGTTGCGGATATGGCATTTGGCCTCCATATCCGCTTGTAAATATTCCCCTATTTCCCCAATACTCCCCAACTATCCCCAATCCCCCATTCCCTAGTCCCATTGCCTGTAAATAACACTCTGTAGAACCGACCTTCCCCTTTTTCCCCCATTAAATGTCGTGCCCAGGTCCACCGCATCTCACGTAGACAACTTTCGGACATCTTGCTAGTTATTCTTAGTCTATGTCAGTTAAGGACTCGTTTCCATTAATTCTGACTCTTCGTTGCACCAGAATGTGATTGTATGGCACCAGTAGTGAGTTTAGGACCTCCCCATACCTCCTCCCATCTTCCCCATGAAACAACAACAACAACCACAACAACAACAACAACTACAACAACAACTACAACAACAGAGGAGATTGGGGGCGGCGCGGCGCGGGGAGTGTGCGTCCTCACTCCGGCTTGGTTAGCCGCCATTGCCCATGCGCTCCACGGGGTTACCACGAAGGGGCTGGCTGTCAGCTCCTCGTCAAGGGCGGAGCCGGTAACCCCCCCGCACCCAATAAGAAGGGCGGACCGATTCCATCTGGGGCGGAGCTAACTAGCCGAGGGCGTGTCACTCCCCCGCCGGATATACGCAGCCTACCGGACGTGACGTCAGATGCGCCCCCAGCTTGGAAAGACAAGTCGCGACCTCCGAGCGCTGAGCGACCTCCCCGCATCTTTGGACCGGACCGGGTCGATTTTGCCCCTGAGCCAAGGTGCACCTTGAGCCATCGACTACCCGCTTTCCTTGCCATCAATCCCCGTGTGAGTCAGTTTTGTCCTGTTTATCTGTCGTCTGTCAGGGCTAATATAAGACCGTGTTTAAGTGCCCACCTTACTATGCTGTACCTCTCATCCCTGTAATCTAAACGTTCCGAACTAATATAACCTCCTCCGGAGGTCTTGAGAACCGTACCCCTGGTGTCGTATCATTTTTAACCCAGCCGTTGTGTCCTTTCCATCATTGATTTAGCATAGCGCGACTTCGTCAACGTTCGAGTATAATCGGGTAACTTGTGTGGACACGGCGGCCATTCCGCTCGGCCCACCATAACATCAAAGTCGTGTCAGTAACAATTGGTGTCAGGAGTGTCGGATTCGGACCTGGGACTAAATTCATTTAGCCCAAATTTTGGAACACCAATTGTACCATTAGGGTAACAATTGGTGTCGAGGAGTGAGATTCAATCCGGAGCGCGTTTTACGCGCTCGAAATTATAACGGCGAAATTTGATTGTGTTTTACAAAATATAAAAACCCGAATTTTGAAAGTCGCGCTATGGCAGACCAAGTCGGCTGGGGTCCGGTAGAGGAGAGTGAGGCAGGGTCGATCCAGGACCAAATTGAGGGACATAAGGAGAGCGAAGCAGTGAGGGTAGCAGACGCACAAAATAGCGTCGTTGCGCCCGACGTTGCGGGCGCGCAAAATGGCGCCTCGCTGGTCACGGCGACCGCGCCCGCGACCGTGGTAGCGCCCCTGGTGGATCCAAACCTTTTCCTCCTGCAAATGAGGGCCCTTATGGAACAAATGGGTGAGCGGTTGGAGGGCCAAATGGGGGTAATGGGGAACCGGATGGATGCTCGGAGTGAGCAAATGAGGGCTAATAGTGAGCGATTGGAAGGCAAATTGAGGGACATGAGGAACGAAGCGAGGGGTACCGGTGAGGGGTTAGACAAGAAATTTGGGAAGTTAGACAATAATTTTGAGGGGTTAGACAACGGGATAAAAGAGGTGAAAAATGGGTTAATGGGGGTAGAAAACAGAATGGCCGCTCAAGAGAATCAAATGGAAGGGATGCAAAAGGGGTTAGAGGGGTTAGAAAACAGGATGGAAGGCAAATTGAGGGACATGAGGGACCAAGCGGAAAGGGAAGTTAACCAAATGGGGCAGCAGATAGAGGGGGTCAGAATGGGGGTAGAAACTAAACTGGATGCTCACAGGGAGGAAATGGAGCAGATGAGGGTGGTATCTGGGCAGGAGATGCAAGTGATGGGAGAGGAGATCAGAAGAGGTGTGAGTGAGGAGGTCGGAGGAGTGCGCGAGGAGGTGAGGCACTGTAAGGAGCACATGGAGAAGGAGGTGAGAAAGGGGACTGTAAAGTTACAAGGGGGCATAGAGGACCTGACGCAGGAGGTGGAACAGCTGACGGAGGGACAAAAAGGACTAACGGAGCAGGTTCAAAGGAACACTGCGGTATTAGGAGGGTTAAAGGCGACACAGAAAGAACTAAAAGATGACTTGATAGCGACGAAGAGGGAATGTCAGATGGTACGTGAGGGACTGACAACGAGGTTGGACGAGGTGATAGAGGTAATGGAGACGAAGGACCGGCAGGTGAGGACGCACATGGAAACGGTCAAGGTAGCCTTGGAGGACAAGCTAGAGGAGACGTACCGGGGAATAAAGGAGGTGAAGCAGAAATTAGAAGAAGTGGAAGAAGGGGTGAGCGAAATTAAGAAGCGACGGAGAGGGGATAAGAAAGAGATAAAAGAGGAGATAAAAGAATTGGTCCAAAGTCTGTGTTTGGATCGTGATGATGTGCTCATTAACCGGATGAGGGATTCGCAGGTGATGGAGGAGAAGCGAAGAGGAAGAGGACCCGGTGTAAGTGGTGACCAATATGGTCGTGCGTATGATGCGCCAGGGGATTTAAGAAGCTTGGGGGTCGAGATGGACCCGGGTGTTCGTGAGAGGCCGTTGGTGAAGTGTGCGACAGGTCTGGTGTGCGAAAAAAGAGGTGTGCGAGAAAGTCCGACTCTGGGGTGTGTGAGGAAAAAGTGCGTGCCAAGGAGTGAGGGTGCTGGCGAGAGTGAGTCGGTCGTAGCGCGTGTGCGAGGGAGCACATGGAAGCGCGGTGTGGTGAGTGTTACAGAGGGTGTAACGGGAGAGTGTGCGCGAGAAAGGTGTGTGACGGACAGGTGCATGAGGAAAGAGTGCGCTGTCAAGAGTAAGGGTGAGTGCGCTGTCAAGAATGGAGGTGAGAGTAGTGAGAGTGACAAGGAGAGTGAGTTGGTTGTGACAGGTGAGAAAGGATGCACACCTGGAATGGTAGAGCGTGAGTGGGAATGCACGCTGGAATTGGTGGTGAGGCACGTGGTTGGGTGTGTGAATGAGAGCACACCTGTGATTGTCACAGAGGAGGTGACCGAGGAGGGGGCGCGAAGAGGTGTGTTGGTGAGGTGTGCGGGTGACGAATGTGTGCCAAGGTGTTCGGTGGTCAGGTGTGTGACCAAGGCTGTGAGTGGAATGAGGGTACCTGGGTGTGTAAGGAAAGGTACGAGGAGCATGGGAACGGCTGGGTGTGTGAGCAAGGAACGGGCTGCGGGGTGTAAGCGTCCAGGTGAAGCATCGACGTTAGACGGGTTAGCGGTTAGAGCGACTTTTAGCCGAATCGGGCCCTCGGTGCGTGCTGGGCCTCGCTTTGAACGGCCGCGTCCGTGCTCCACTAGGCGGAGCGGGCGGCTGGATAGGAAGGGTCGTCATGGCGACCACTTTTTGTTGAGGCATTCCGGCAGGTCGAGATCGAGCCATGGGATGGCTCCGTGCCGAGATGGTGCGTGGGATCTCGGCCCGGGTAAACCTCCTTCCCTGCACCGAATGCGGGTCGTATCCAGCCGCTGGCACCAAACAACCCGCATTCATGGCTTGGCTTTACGAAGCCGGGCTTTGGACAGGAATTGGCGCACCGAGAGGCATTAGTGAGTAGACTGTGTGATGAGGATAGTGTTTTGGCCCCAAAATTAGAGAAAAACAAAATTTGATGATTGGCAAGGGATTGGCAGTAGTGATTGGCAGATGATGGGTAGTGATTGGCAAATTTTTGATTTGTTGAAATTTGATGTGCAAAATTGGTAGTGAGCGATGGGCCCGGTGGGTAAGGCTGGCATCCCTGCCACCCTTCCCATATGGGGGCAAAGGAGCAATAGCTTATGGGGTGTAAGGCAGTGAAAACTAGCCCGGGTGGGTTAGGTTATATTGATAGGGCCCTAGAAGATGACATTAGGTGACGTTAAGTTTAGTTAGTGACTGATACCTGTAGTGGGGACGCAGGTAGATTAGTGTAGATGATAATGACGAGGGAGCGCAATAGTTTAAAGGGACGACTGGGAAGCGCAAGTTTCAGAGGGGAGTAGTTAGATGAGATGATGCCGTGTGTGTGAGAATTGAACAGGTGTGATTTCACAGGTGTGCAACTGGACAGGTGTGTGGAGCAGTGTATGAGTAGTGAGTGTGTGGATCAGCGCGAATGCGCTTGGGGAGAGAAGGGTGCAGGTGGCACCAGGTGTGAGAGCACAGGTGTGCAAGTACAGGTGTGTGGAGAGAGTTGGGGTAAGTGGTACGGAGTGGTGTGCATGGTGCGAAGGTGTGAATGGGGGAAGAGTGGACCCCCATCACGGATACCCGGGGCGGGTAGTGTAAGTGTTAGGTAGAGGGTACAGGTAAATTGTGGTTGGATATTGGCATCTGTGGTGCGGGTGACAGAATGGTGTTGTGGATGGGTGCATTAGTGTTGTGGAAATGGCTGGGCGTGTAGCCTGTTAGTGTGTGTAGTTGGTTGGGCACTCCACCACTGTGAGGATGTCGGCCAGGTGAGGCTGCAGGTGGGCTCTGGGAGCCGGTAGAGTTGTGGATGGGGCCCGAGGATCCGGAGGACGGACCCGGGTAGCCCAGTGCCAGAGAGGGCACCGAGTGGGGAGAGCGCCAGAGGGCCTTCCCCAGGTAGTTAGGTTAGGGTAAGGAGCAGGTAAGCTCGGAGGCAACTGCAGTGGTGGAGGTGTGCAGGTGGGTAGACCCGCTGGGAGAGGTACACGCCACAGCCCAGAAATTGTGCGAGGGCACCGGGAGATGAATTGGGGGAGTGAGACCCCAAATTGAAAAGCACCACAGTTTGGTCAATGGGCATTGGTTTTTAGAACCCATAGTGTAAGAGGGCCAATGGATTGGCCGGAGAAAGACCCCGGGTAATGTAAAGTTGTTAAAGTCATTTAGGAAATAGTTAGGATTGATGAACCTGTCGCACCATACGCAGCCACTTGCCTGTGGTGATGATGATGACTCCACACCTGTGTTTTCTTTGTTTGTGTGCAGGAAATGAGAATTGCTGTGAGGATTTGTGAGACGCATCACGACGTGGATGAGACATTGGGGTGATTCCATCTCTCCCTCCTTAGGAAGGACTGATGATGAATTGGTAATGGCAAATTTTGATGTTCAGTTGGAGATGGCAAATTTTGATGAGAGTTGAAAATGGCAAATTTGATTGGTTAGGAGGGAGAGAAGACGAATTTGGTATATGGGAGGAACGGGGAAGACAGTAGGGACGTTTGTTGATTTGTAAAGTAGATGTTTATGGGTAGTGTTGTGTTTTGTGGATACAGTAAGGGGTAAGGGAGGGGCCATGTAGGTTACCTGGTGGGGGGGGGGGGGCATACGGTAGGAAAGTACCTGTCTCACCTGGTTCCCATGTGCCCCCAGTGTGCATTACCTTACATTGCGTGCACTTTTGCGCCCTTACCACCTTACTCACTTGTCTGCTTCTTTTGTCTCCCACTTCCGAGGATCTGGCTTTGGGGCAGAGAGAGAGGAGAGAGAGGTGCTGGCTCCGCAGTTGTGGGCCTGCACTTTCGCTGCTTGCTGCCTGGATCGATACACCATATGGACCGCAATGTTTGTGGCCACCCACAATGGACCGCAGTTCTTTTGCGGCCAAGCACCACCCGTGGATGGACCTATGGGTCAACGTGGCACCTATGCCATACAGGTGAACCACTTATAGTTGGCCCCCTGACGGCCACAATAAAGAAATGGACGCGGTTGGCGCCTTTCTTTATTTTTGAAAGCAGTAAGAAGGCCAAGTGCACCACACGAAGGCAAGACCAGCGGCAGACCATCGGCCGGCTGCGACACCACACCGTGATTTATAGACACTTTATTGGTGCACGGGATGGTGCTGACTGTACATGATGGGGTGGTGCTTTTGGTGCTTGGATGGGGTGCTCTGCACATTATTAAAGGCCGTAAGGCCACAGAGCACTCGTGGGTTGGTGTATCGATGCTGGCATGCGTGCTCTCTCTATGCATAACATCTGCATGTGTTCCTCCAAAAACAGGTCCTGGATCGTAGTGTAAATATCAGCGTAGTCTTGTGTAAATAATGCTCCCTACCGGCTGTATGTTTAGTTTGCGAATTCTTTCCGCAATTCGGTTATCCTGTGGGTGTGCTTCTGTGAGGAGAAGGGTGCAACGTCGCAGGGGGACATATTTACTCATTTGTGAATATCTGTAAAACTGTCGCACTCAGGGTAGAGTTAATAGTAGAGGGAACTACATCTGAGTGCCACACTAAAATAGGTAAAAATTTATCGGGTCGGGACGCCCCGAGGGTAGAGAAGGGTGCAATGTTGCGGATATGGCATTTGGCCTCCATATCCGCTTGTAAATATTCCCCTATTTCCCCAATACTCCCCAACTATCCCCAATCCCCCATTCCCTAGTCCCATTGCCTGTAAATAACACTCTGTAGAACCGACCTTCCCCTTTTTCCCCCATTAAATGTCGTGCCCAGGTCCACCGCATCTCACGTAGACAACTTTCGGACATCTTGCTAGTTATTCTTAGTCTATGTCAGTTAAGGACTCGTTTCCATTAATTCTGACTCTTCGTTGCACCAGAATGTGATTGTATGGCACCAGTAGTGAGTTTAGGACCTCCCCATACCTCCTCCCATCTTCCCCATGAAACAACAACAACAACCACAACAACAACAACAACAACTACAACAACAACTACAACAACAGAGGAGATTGGGGGCGGCGCGGCGCGGGGAGTGTGCGTCCTCACTCTGGCTTGGTTAGCCGCCATTGCCCATGCGCTCCACGGGGTTACCACGAAGGGGCTGGCTGTCAGCTCCTCGTCAAGGGCGGAGCCGGTAACCCCCCCGCACCCAATAAGAAGGGCGGACCGATTCCATCTGGGGCGGAGCTAACTAGCCGAGGGCGTGTCACTCCCCGCCGGATATACGCAGCCTACCGGACGTGACGTCAGATGCGCCCCCAGCTTGGAAAGACAAGTCGCGACCTCCGAGCGCTGAGCGACCTCCCCGCATCTTTGGACCGGACCGGGTCGATTTTGCCCCTGAGCCAAGGTGCACCTTGAGCCATCGACTACCCGCTTTCCTTGCCATCAATCCCCGTGTGAGTCAGTTTTGTCCTGTTTATCTGTCGTCTGTCGGGGCTAATATAAGACCGTGTTTAAGTGCCCACCTTACTATGCTGTACCTCTCATCCCTGTAATCTAAACGTTCCGAACTAATATAACCTCCTCCGGAGGTCTTGAGAACCGTACCCCTGGTGTCGTATCATTTTTAACCCAGCCGTTGTGTCCTTTCCATCATTGATTTAGCATAGCGCGACTTCGTCAACGTTCGAGTATAATCGGGTAACTTGTGCGGACACGGCGGCCATTCCGCTCGGCCCACCATAACATCAAAGTCGTGTCAGTAACAATTGGTGTCAGGAGTGTCGGATTCGGACCTGGGACTAAATTCATTTAGCCCAAATTTTGGAACACCAATTGTACCATTAGGGTAACAATTGGTGTCGAGGAGTGAGATTCAATCCGGAGCGCGTTTTACGCGCTCGAAATTATAACGGCGAAATTTGATTGTGTTTTACAAAATATAAAAACCCGAATTTTGAAAGTCGCGCTATGGCAGACCAAGTCGGCTGGGGTCCGGTAGAGGAGAGTGAGGCAGGGTCGATCCAGGACCAAATTGAGGGACATAAGGAGAGCGAAGCAGTGAGGGTAGCAGACGCACAAAATAGCGTCGTTGCGCCCGACGTTGCGGGCGCGCAAAATGGCGCCTCGCTGGTCACGGCGACCGCGCCCGCGACCGTGGTAGCGCCCCTGGTGGATCCAAACCTTTTCCTCCTGCAAATGAGGGCCCTTATGGAACAAATGGGTGAGCGGTTGGAGGGCCAAATGGGGGTAATGGGGAACCGGATGGATGCTCGGAGTGAGCAAATGAGGGCTAATAGTGAGCGATTGGAAGGCAAATTGAGGGACATGAGGAACGAAGCGAGGGGTACCGGTGAGGGGTTAGACAAGAAATTTGGGAAGTTAGACAATAATTTTGAGGGGTTAGACAACGGGATAAAAGAGGTGAAAAATGGGTTAATGGGGGTAGAAAACAGAATGGCCGCTCAAGAGAATCAAATGGAAGGGATGCAAAAGGGGTTAGAGGGGTTAGAAAACAGGATGGAAGGCAAATTGAGGGACACGAGGGACCAAGCGGAAAGGGAAGTTAACCAAATGGGGCAGCAGATAGAGGGGGTCAGAATGGGGGTAGAAACTAAACTGGATGCTCACAGGGAGGAAATGGAGCAGATGAGGGTGGCATCTGGGCAGGAGATGCAAGTGATGGGAGAGGAGATCAGAAGAGGTGTGAGTGAGGAGGTCGGAGGAGTGCGCGAGGAGGTGAGGCACTGTAAGGAGCACATGGAGAAGGAGGTGAGAAAGGGGACTGTAAAGTTACAAGGGGGCATAGAGGACCTGACGCAGGAGGTGGAAAAGCTGACGGAGGGACAAAAAGGACTAACGGAGCAGGTTCAAAGGAACACTGCGGTATTAGGAGGGTTAAAGGCGACACAGAAAGAACTAAAAGATGACTTGATAGCGACGAAGAGGGAATGTCAGATGGTACGTGAGGGACTGACAACGAGGTTGGACGAGGTGATAGAGGTAATGGAGACGAAGGACCGGCAGGTGAGGACGCACATGGAAACGGTCAAGGTAGCCTTGGAGGACAAGCTAGAGGAGACGTACCGGGGAATAAAGGAGGTGAAGCAGAAATTAGAAGAAGTGGAAGAAGGGGTGAGCGAAATTAAGAAGCGACGGAGAGGGGATAAGAAAGAGATAAAAGAGGAGATAAAAGAATTGGTCCAAAGTCTGTGTTTGGATCGTGATGATGTGCTCATTAACCGGATGAGGGATTCGCAGGTGATGGAGGAGAAGCGAAGAGGAAGAGGACCCGGTGTAAGTGGTGACCAATATGGTCGTGCGTATGATGCGCCAGGGGATTTAAGAAGCTTGGGGGTCGAGATGGACCCGGGTGTTCGTGAGAGGCCGTTGGTGAAGTGTGCGACAGGTCTGGTGTGCGAAAAAAGAGGTGTGCGAGAAAGTCCGACTCTGGGGTGTGTGAGGAAAAAGTGCGTGCCAAGGAGTGAGGGTGCTGGCGAGAGTGAGTCGGTCGTAGCGCGTGTGCGAGGGAGCACATGGAAGCGCGGTGTGGTGAGTGTTACAGAGGGTGTAACGGGAGAGTGTGCGCGAGAAAGGTGTGTGACGGACAGGTGCATGAGGAAAGAGTGCGCTGTCAAGAGTAAGGGTGAGTGCGCTGTCAAGAATGGAGGTGAGAGTAGTGAGAGTGACAAGGAGAGTGAGTTGGTTGTGACAGGTGAGAAAGGATGCACACCTGGAATGGTAGAGCGTGAGTGGGAATGCACGCTGGAATTGGTGGTGAGGCACGTGGTTGGGTGTGTGAATGAGAGCACACCTGTGATTGTCACAGAGGAGGTGACCGAGGAGGGGGCGCGAAGAGGTGTGTTGGTGAGGTGTGCGGGTGACGAATGTGTGCCAAGGTGTTCGGTGGTCAGGTGTGTGACCAAGGCTGTGAGTGGAATGAGGGTACCTGGGTGTGTAAGGAAAGGTACGAGGAGCATGGGAACGGCTGGGTGTGTGAGCAAGGAACGGGCTGCGGGGTGTAAGCGTCCAGGTGAAGCATCGACGTTAGACGGGTTAGCGGTTAGAGCGACTTTTAGCCGAATCGGGCCCTCGGTGCGTGCTGGGCCTCGCTTTGAACGGCCGCGTCCGTGCTCCACTAGGCGGAGCGGGCGGCTGGATAGGAAGGGTCGTCATGGCGACCACTTTTTGTTGAGGCATTCCGGCAGGTCGAGATCGAGCCATGGGATGGCTCCGTGCCGAGATGGTGCGTGGGATCTCGGCCCGGGTAAACCTCCTTCCCTGCACCGAATGCGGGTCGTATCCAGCCGCTGGCACCAAACAACCCGCATTCATGGCTTGGCTTTACGAAGCCGGGCTTTGGACAGGAATTGGCGCACCGAGAGGCATTAGTGAGTAGACTGTGTGATGAGGATAGTGTTTTGGCCCCAAAATTAGAGAAAAACAAAATTTGATGATTGGCAAGGGATTGGCAGTAGTGATTGGCAGATGATGGGTAGTGATTGGCAAATTTTTGATTTGTTGAAATTTGATGTGCAAAATTGGTAGTGAGCGATGGGCCCGGTGGGTAAGGCTGGCATCCCTGCCACCCTTCCCATATGGGGGCAAAGGAGCAATAGCTTATGGGGTGTAAGGCAGTGAAAACTAGCCCGGGTGGGTTAGGTTATATTGATAGGGCCCTAGAAGATGACATTAGGTGACGTTAAGTTTAGTTAGTGACTGATACCTGTAGTGGGGACGCAGGTAGATTAGTGTAGATGATAATGACGAGGGAGCGCAATAGTTTAAAGGGACGACTGGGAAGCGCAAGTTTCAGAGGGGAGTAGTTAGATGAGATGATGCCGTGTGTGTGAGAATTGAACAGGTGTGATTTCACAGGTGTGCAACTGGACAGGTGTGTGGAGCAGTGTATGAGTAGTGAGTGTGTGGATCAGCGCGAATGCGCTTGGGGAGAGAAGGGTGCAGGTGGCACCAGGTGTGAGAGCACAGGTGTGCAAGTACAGGTGTGTGGAGAGAGTTGGGGTAAGTGGTACGGAGTGGTGTGCATGGTGCGAAGGTGTGAATGGGGGAAGAGTGGACCCCCATCACGGATACCCGGGGCGGGTAGTGTAAGTGTTAGGTAGAGGGTACAGGTAAATTGTGGTTGGATATTGGCATCTGTGGTGCGGGTGACAGAATGGTGTTGTGGATGGGTGCATTAGTGTTGTGGAAATGGCTGGGCGTGTAGCCTGTTAGTGTGTGTAGTTGGTTGGGCACTCCACCACTGTGAGGATGTCGGCCAGGTGAGGCTGCAGGTGGGCTCTGGGAGCCGGTAGAGTTGTGGATGGGGCCCGAGGATCCGGAGGACGGACCCGGGTAGCCCAGTGCCAGAGAGGGCACCGAGTGGGGAGAGCGCCAGAGGGCCTTCCCCAGGTAGTTAGGTTAGGGTAAGGAGCAGGTAAGCTCGGAGGCAACTGCAGTGGTGGAGGTGTGCAGGTGGGTAGACCCGCTGGGAGAGGTACACGCCACAGCCCAGAAATTGTGCGAGGGCACCGGGAGATGAATCGGGGGAGTGAGACCCCAAATTGAAAAGCACCACAGTTTGGTCAATGGGCATTGGTTTTTAGAACCCATAGTGTAAGAGGGCCAATGGATTGGCCGGAGAAAGACCCCGGGTAATGTAAAGTTGTTAAAGTCATTTAGGAAATAGTTAGGATTGATGAACCTGTCGCACCATACGCAGCCACTTGCCTGTGGTGATGATGATGACTCCACACCTGTGTTTTCTTTGTTTGTGTGCAGGAAATGAGAATTGCTGTGAGGATTTGTGAGACGCATCACGACGTGGATGAGACATTGGGGTGATTCCATCTCTCCCTCCTTAGGAAGGACTGATGATGAATTGGTAATGGCAAATTTTGATGTTCAGTTGGAGATGGCAAATTTTGATGAGAGTTGAAAATGGCAAATTTGATTGGTTAGGAGGGAGAGAAGACGAATTTGGTATATGGGAGGAACGGGGAAGACAGTAGGGACGTTTGTTGATTTGTAAAGTAGATGTTTATGGGTAGTGTTGTGTTTTGTGGATACAGTAAGGGGTAAGGGAGGGGCCATGTAGGTTACCTGGTGGGGGGGGGGGCATACGGTAGGAACGTACCTGTCTCACCTGGTTCCCATGTGCCCCCAGTGTGCATTACCTTACATTGCGTGCACTTTTGCGCCCTTACCACCTTACTCACTTGTCTGCTTCTTTTGTCTCCCACTTCCGAGGATCTGGCTTTGGGGCAGAGAGAGAGGAGAGAGAGGTGCTGGCTCCGCAGTTGTGGGCCTGCACTTTCGCTGCTTGCTGCCTGAATCGATACACCATATGGACCGCAATGTTTGTGGCCACCCACAATGGACCGCAGTTCTTTTGTGGCCAAGCACCACCCGTGGATGGACCTATGGGTCAACGTGGCACCTATGCCATACAGGTGAACCACTTATAGTTGGCCCCCTGACGGCCACAATAAAGAAATGGACGCGGTTGGCGCCTTTCTTTATTTTTGAAAGCAGTAAGAAGGCCAAGTGCACCACACGAAGGCAAGACCAGCGGCAGACCATCGGCCGGCTGCGACACCACACCGTGATTTATAGACACTTTATTGGTGCACGGGATGGTGCTGACTGTACATGATGGGGTGGTGCTTTTGGTGCTTGGATGGGGTGCTCTGCACATTATTAAAGGCCGTAAGGCCACAGAGCACTCGTGGGTTGGTGTATCGATGCTGGCATGCGTGCTCTCTCTATGCATAACATCTGCATGTGTTCCTCCAAAAACAGGTCCTGGATCGTAGTGTAAATATCAGCGTAGTCTTGTGTAAATAATGCTCCCTACCGGCTGTATGTTTAGTTTGCGAATTCTTTCCGCAATTCGGTTATCCTGTGGGTGTGCTTCTGTGAGGAGAAGGGTGCAACGTCGCAGGGGGACATATTTACTCATTTGTGAATATCTGTAAAACTGTCGCACTCACGGTAGAGTTAATAGTAGAGGGAACTACATCTGAGTGCCACACTAAAATAGGTAAAAATTTATCGGGTCGGGACGCCCCGAGGGTAGAGAAGGGTGCAATGTTGCGGATATGGCATTTGGCCTCCATATCCGCTTGTAAATATTCCCCTATTTCCCCAATACTCCCCAACTATCCCCAATCCCCCATTCCCTAGTCCCATTGCCTGTAAATAACACTCTGTAGAACCGACCTTCCCCTTTTTCCCCCATTAAATGTCGTGCCCAGGTCCACCGCATCTCACGTAGACAACTTTCGGACATCTTGCTAGTTATTCTTAGTCTATGTCAGTTAAGGACTCGTTTCCATTAATTCTGACTCTTCGTTGCACCAGAATGTGATTGTATGGCACCAGTAGTGAGTTTAGGACCTCCCCATACCTCCTCCCATCTTCCCCATGAAACAACAACAACAACCACAACAACAACAACAACTACAACAACAACTATAACAACAGAGGAGATTGGGGGCGGCGCGGCGCGGGGAGTGTGCGTCCTCACTCCGGCTTGGTTAGCCGCCATTGCCCATGCGCTCCACGGGGTTACCACGAAGGGGCTGGCTGTCAGCTCCTCGTCAAGGGCGGAGCCGGTAACCCCCCCGCACCCAATAAGAAGGGCGGACCGATTCCATCTGGGGCGGAGCTAACTAGCCGAGGGCGTGTCACTCCCCGCCGGATATACGCAGCCTACCGGACGTGACGTCAGATGCGCCCCCAGCTTGGAAAGACAAGTCGCGACCTCCGAGCACTGAGCGACCTCCCCGCATCTTTGGACCGGACCGGGTCGATTTTGCCCCTGAGCCAAGGTGCACCTTGAGCCATCGACTACCCGCTTTCCTTGCCATCAATCCCCGTGTGAGTCAGTTTTGTCCTGTTTATCTGTCGTCTGTCGGGGCTAATATAAGACCGTGTTTAAGTGCCCACCTTACTATGCTGTACCTCTCATCCCTGTAATCTAAACGTTCCGAACTAATATAACCTCCTCCGGAGGTCTTGAGAACCGTACCCCTGGTGTCGTATCATTTTTAACCCAGCCGTTGTGTCCTTTCCATCATTGATTTAGCATAGCGCGACTTCGTCAACGTTCGAGTATAATCGGGTAACTTGTGCGGACACGGCGGCCATTCCGCTCGGCCCACCATAACATCAAAGTCGTGTCCGTAACAATATATATATATATATATTATATACCATATAAAATACAATGTGTGTGTGTGTGTTTTTGTGTGTGTGTGTGTGTGTGTGTGTGTGTGTGTGTGTGTGTGTGTGTGTGTGTGTGTGTGTGTGTGTGTGTGTTTGTGTTTGTGCGGTGTGTGTCTGTCCCCCTTCATAAGAGTAGATTTTAAAGGCTTTGAGTAGTGCTTTCAGAGGGATTTGAGTGGGTGGTTTAAATGGGCAATCTTTGAACACGACTGTGTGTCCACCGGTTGAAAGATCTAAAAATTGCATTTATGCAATTTATGCAATAAAAGATCTGAGGACCCAAAAGACCCCAATGACCCAGAAGACCCCAAACCCCCAATGGACCCCAAACACCCAAAATACCTGAAGACCCAAAATACCCTGTAGACTGTTGAGGACACAAAAGATAATGAAGACCCAGAAGACCCCAAGGACCCAGAAGACCCCAAGGACTCTGAAGACCCAAAATACCCCAGAAACCCAAAATACCCCAAAGACCCAAAATACCCCAAAGACCCAAAAAACTGAAAAGACCCTGAAGACCCAATGGACCCCAAAGACCCAAAATACCGAAAAGACCAAATGGACCCTAAACACCCAAAATACCCTGAAGACCCAAAAGACCATGAAGACCCAAAATACCCCAAATACCCAAAAGACCCCAAAGACACAAAATACACCAAATACCCTTAAGACCCAAAAGACCACAAAGACCCAAAAGACCCCAAAGACCCTTAAATATCCAGAAGATCCAAAAGACCCCAAAGACCCAAAACACCCCAAAGACCCTTGAATATACAGAATACCCAAAAGACCCGAAAGACCGAAATACCCCAAAGACCGCAAGACCATTAAAGACCCAAAAGACAACAAAAACCCAAAAGGCCCTGAAGACCCAAAATTCCACAAAGACCCATAAAGACACCAAATACCCAAATCACTGTAAAGACCCCAATTCCATTAAAGACCCATAAAGACCCCAAATTTCCAAAACACTGAAAAGACCCCAAGACCCTTAAAGACCCACAATACCCAAAATACCCCTTAGACCCAAAAATACCCCAAAGACCTTGAAGACCCTAAAGACCCTGAAGATCCAAAGACCCCAAATACACTTAAATACACAGAAGACCTGAAAGACCCCGAATACTAAAAAAATACCCCAAAGACCAAAATGACCCAGAAGACCCTTAAGTACCTCAAAGACCCAAAATATCCTAAAGACCATTAAAGACCCAGAAGACCCCAGAAGACCCAAAATACCCCAAAGACTCAAAATACATCAAATACCCAAAAGACCGACTAGACCATGAAGACCCCAGAGACCCAAAATATCCCAAAGACCCTTAAAGACCCAAAACACCCCAAAAACCCCAAAAAATTGAAAAGACCCAGCAGACCAAAAAGTCCCTGAAAACCCAAAATACCCCGAAGACCCTTAACGACCCCACAGAACCAAACAATCCAAAACACCAAAAATACCTCAAAGACCCTTAGGACCCAGTGGAACCCAAACACACAAATTACCCCAAAGACCCAAAATACCCAAAAGATTCAAATGACCTAAAAGACCCTGAAGACACAAATGAACCAGAAGATCCCAAGAAAGCAAAAGAGTTTGAGCACCCAAATGACCCAAGTGAACCAGAGGACCCAAAAGACCCTTAGGACTCCGAAGACCCAAAAGAAGAGTAATTATGTCTCTTACATTGGAATTGTAGATGGTGGCTTGCAAACCGAGCCTCAAGGTCGATGCACGGAAGCGGTTTTTTTAAATTACAATAAATACACGGTGTAGGGAGGTGAAATTCCCTGAACGTGATGTGCAAAGTGCGCAGAATAAATCGAGTGTTCATTTACGTCTGCAGGATGTCAATCCAAAGCACCAAAAAGACCCTTAAAGACCCTGAGGACCTTGTGGACCCCAAAGACCCAAATTACCCAAAATACCCCAAATACACAAATGACTGAAAAGACCCGAGGACACCAAAGATTCAGAGGATCCAAAAAACTGAAATGACCCCAAAGACCCCGAGTACCCAAATGACCCAGAGGACACAAAAGACCCAAAAGACCCCAAGAATGCAAAAGAGCTTGAATACCCAAACGTCCCAAATGAACCAGAGGACCCAAAAGACCCTGAGGACTCCAAAGACCCAAAATAAGAGTAATTATTGGTTCACGAGTTATCAAACAGAGTGACCACTATATTCGTCATGGGTGTGTGTCTGTCTGTCTGTCCGCAGCATAGCTACCTGATGATATCATCCAATCTTGATGAAACTTGGGTGGGAGGTTGATGTCATGATCTCGTTGTGTCCTGCCTAGAGTGGGCGTATTGCGCCCATCGTGGGCGGAGCGACGCCCGAAAAAGATGTCTTTTTGGGGGTAATCAAGCTACATCTTCTCCGAGGGAGTTGGTGGAATCTGACAGGGGTTTCGGTATTTGGTTAGGCCAATGTCATGTGTCTAGCTCCACAGAGCTCGATTTTTCATTTTCGCCCCAAGGTCAAGGTCAAAAGGTCACGAAATTTAGAAAAGTCGATTTTTGATGGTTTTATTACATTGTTCACTTCCTGATAGGGTGAAATGTCGTACATGATCTTATATTATCACATACATCATGAAATACAAGTTTTCCAACAAATTTCAGAATCTTCGACTTTTGACCTTTGGAGGTCACAAAGGTCAAATTTTCAAAGTTGTCGGATTCAAACCGAATTTTCGGTATTGTGCAGCTAACTAACCTAATAACTGATTATACATTATTTTCTATCTCATTTCAAGGTCAGTAACCTTCGTTTTGACATTTCCAGGCCAGCACCACACACAATAATTATGTACAGCTGGCTCTTAAAGGCCTGCGCACGCAGCGCATTGGGGCCCTTTGTAAATAGGCATGTACACCGCATGTTGGGGGCCGACACCTGCCACGTGGGCCCCCGACCCCCCAGTCCGGGCCTGTTTCGGTATAGTCCGTCCTTTGTCATTGAATACCGCTCACTCGTGAACCATCGTCGTCTCCTGACCTGTGTCTCTTACATTGGAATTGTAGTTGGTGGCTTGCAAAGCGAGCCTCAAGGTCGGTGTACAGAAGCGGTTTTTTTAAAATCACAATAAATACAAGGCACAGGGTGGTGACATTCTCTGAACGTGACGTGCAAAGTGCGCAGAGTAAACTGAGTTTCCATTTACGTCTGTAAGATATCTAATAAATAAAGAAGCTATAAACACTCCTGACACTAGGCCCAGGCTTCAGACTTTGGCACGCTCACGCGGCTGCACTTTCAAAAAAACTGTTCCAAACCGTCATTTTTTGATGAGCTTTATACTAGTATATATATGTATATGAATGAATGAATGAATATATATATATGTATGTATGTATATGTATATATATATATATATATATATATATATATATATATATATATATATATATATATATATATATATATATATATATATATATATATATATATATATATATATGTATCTATATAATTATATATACTAGGGCATGCCCGTACTATATCTATATCTAAAATTATATCCCCCCCTCTATTTACATGAATGGTTTGGTCCATTCGCAACGACCACAGAACCCCCCCCCCCCTCTATTTACATGCAATGGTTTGGTCCAAAGCGAACGGTTTGGTCCATTCGATGTGATTCGATGATTCGATGTGAATGGTTTGGTCCATTCGCAACGACCACAGAACCCCCCCCCCCCCCCTCTATTTACATGAATGGTTTGGTCCATTCGCAAAGCCAAAGCGAACGACCACAGAACCCCCCCCCCCCCTCTATTTACATGAATGGTTTGGTCCATTCGCAAAGCCAAAGCGAACGACCACAGAACCCCCCCCCCCCCCCCCCCTCTATTTACATGAATGGTTTGGTCCATTCGCAACGGCAAAGCGAACGGCGAACGGCTAAATCGCCATAGCTCGGTAAGTACTTGTCCGATTAATTTCAAACCTTGAAAAGGCACATCCTCGGGTCCCCAGCAATATACCTGGCAAGTTTCAAGTATATCGGACCGGTAGTTGTCGAGAAACAGCGGTCACAGACAAACGTACAGACGTACAGACGTACAGAGATTACTGGAATTATAGATACTAGGGCATTGCCCGTACGTGGGTGCCCGTTCCTTGCCAATGCCCGTACTATATATATATCTAAAATTATATCCCCCCCCCCCCTCTATTTACATGAAATGGTTTGGTCCATTCGCAACGACCACAGAACCCCCCCCCCCCCCCCTCTATTTACATGCAATGGTTTGGTCCAAAGCGAACGGTTTGGTCCATTCGATGTGATTCGATGATTCGATGTGAATGGTTTGGTCCATTCGCAACGACCACAGAACCCCCCCCTCTATTTACATGAATGGTTTGGTCCATTCGCAAAGCCAAAGCGAACGACCACAGAACCCCCCCCCCCTCTATTTACATGAATGGTTTGGTCCATTCGCAAAGCCAAAGCGAACGACCACAGAACCCCCCCCCCCCCCCCCTCTATTTACATGAATGGTTTGGTCCATTCGCAACGGCAAAGCGAACGGCGAACGGCTAAATCGCCATAGCTCGGTAAGTACTTGTCCGATTAATTTCAAACCTTGAAAAGGCACATCCTCGGGTCCCCAGCAATATACCTGGCAAGTTTCAAGTATATCGGACCGGTAGTTGTCGAGAAACAGCGGTCACAGACAAACGTACAGACGTACAGACGTACAGACGTACAAACGTACAAACGTACAAACGTACAGAGATTACTGGAATTATAGATAGAAGATATATAAATATATGTATCTATATAATTATATATATATATATATATATATATATATATATATACATATATATATGTTTATATAATATTATTATATATAAACATCGATAACTTTCAAACGTTCAGGCTTCCTTGTTGTTTTTCTTCTTTCTGATGCGTTTGATATGGTAGATGCAGGCACCTTATACAAAAAAGAGGTTGAGGCTCGTGGAGGATCTGGATGTCATACTGTGAGAATATCGTCTAGTCCGAATAAAAGGGCGAGAAATGATTGACAAGTGCGCCACTGATACCAGGACGGTGCAGGCAGAGTAAATGAGGAATGAATAGGTCATGGAGGGAGGGGGAGGTAAGGGGTATGGGGAGATATACATTGTTTGTTTGCCTTCCTGGGGTATATTTATCTCGTCTTAATGCCAACATGCAATGGAGAAGAAGGGAGTCAAATGAAACCGAATGAACTTCCTGTGACACTGTCTGGTAATCGTTTTGCTGTCTACTGCAGCCACCCACCAATTGTGTAGTTTCACAATCCATCTCTTATCTCTGCCCGCCATATTACACCTTCCTGAAGGCAGTTTACATCATTAAAAAAAAAATCAAAACTAGAACTTGATGCCATCGTGGTGTTTCAAATCTGAGGGTTGAAGGGAGGTGTGCTTCGTGGGGCTCATCAAACCATTTTCCGTTAACTGGGGTCAGCAGCTCAATGGAGCAGGTGCGATTGACCTATTTTTTTCACGACAAAAGGACTGGCCATGCCGAACGTTTGTGTGTCCACAATGAAATGTAGACGAAACCACCGATACCCCTTGCATGGGAATCATACCCACACTAGTGAGGACAATACAAAATGGCTTTACCCAATCCAACAGGAGGCCACTGTAGACTTAGGGAATGGAAGAGACCCCCCCCCCACCCCCCCCTGAAATCCTGAAAGGGTTTAAAAGTCAGAAAAGGCTTTTCACAAAATCAACACTTACTCACACAAAAGCGAGTTAAAGGAATATCTGCTCGAGTTATATTGTATATTGATTGGTCTTGTGCGTTATTCTGTCCGTCTAATTTTAAACCGATGTTTACGAATCTTCACCAAATGGTGGAGTTGGTCATACGGAAGAAGCCTACTGATTTTGAGGTCAAAAAGGTCAACATATGTCAAAGGTCGACAACTTACTTTAGGGATCCCGCAAGTATCGTGCTATGCACGACATAATTCTTGTTTTATTTATTTGTGTACAAAGTCGAGGCTCATGGAAGAGCTAGAAAACAGAAATGGACCAGAAGATAACGGAACGAGTAGAGTATAATGGAAAGGGGTAAACCCACTGATGGCAAGGAAGAGAGGGACATGGAGGAAGAATGGGCATTGGGAAAGCATGAGACCAAGGGTGGAGGAGGAGGACAGGGGGAAACCAAGCTGGGACAGAGCAAGAAGAGGAAGGGAAAACTTGGGAATGAACCAGAAATGGAACAAAAAAGGAAAGAGAGGGAAAGGGGAGAAAACTAGTAAAAACATGGAAAGAAGGGGGTGTCTATATGGGGGAGTAATAAGGGAAGAGGAGATCATGAGTATGGATGGAGATGACCAGAAGTGGTGTCAGACAGCCACCTTGAAATCCAGAAGGGAACGAATGGGATTGAACATACTGAGGAAATTGGTTCTACAGGTGAGAACAAAAGAGGAACAATTAATGAGTGGAGGTGAGCAGTGAGCCTGTAATTTGGGAGTTTTACCAGAAGTGGGTTACTTGCAGATTCTTTGTGCCATGCAGCAACCTGCAGGTGTGAGGATGGAAGGCGTAGAGAGGGGAAGGGCACAAGTTCTTGTCTATAAAGGAGGTGGTAGAAGAAAGAGAGGCCACCAACCTGTGTGTGTGAGCACAACAATACTAGTCAGAGCTCTTGACTTCCGATGAGTTGGGTTGGATAAACTTGACTGACCTTCCATATTGTAGTCTAGTGCATGCAGGTTAAAATTCCACCCCTCTTGGAGTAATGGGTTGGTGGTGGAATTATTCTTCTTCTTTAATTGCAGCACCATTTGCTGAGCTGCTGCAATTCTCTCTGTAAGCGAGGGTAGGAATTTGTAATTTTATTTATTTATTTATTTGTATCCAAGATCGAGGCTCGTGTAAGAGCTAAAATTATTATTTATTCAGTTATTATTATTATTAATAATAAATTATTATTTGTTATTCAAATTATTATTTAAATTATTATTTATTATTATTTATTTGATTATTCTAAATTACTATTTAAAATTATTGTTATTAATAATAATCTATCTATAATTCCAGTAATCTCTGTGTGTTTGTTTGTTTGTACGTTTGTACGTTTGTCTGTGACCGCTGTTTCTCGACAACCACGGGTCCGATATACTTTAAACTTGCCAGGTATATTGCTGGGGACCCGAGGATGTGCCTTTTCAAGGTTTCATATTAATCGGACAATTACTTACCGAGCTATGTCCAAAAAACGATTCAACCAATCAGAGAGCAGCGAGCTATCGCGTGTGCCGAACGTGGCGGACACACTCTGCCTCGGATGGCACATTTGAGAGCGTATTCATTTATTTCACGTTTGCAAACTATGTTGGCGCTATGTTGGCGTTAAACTATGTTTTAAAACTAATAAAAACCCCGGGGGGATTGTCACTGTACTCGCAAGCCGTTCGCCGTTCGCTTTGGCGTTGCGAATGGACCAAAACATTTCATGCACCAAACCATTTCATGTAAAGCGTTCGCCGTTCGCTTTGGCGTTGCGAATGGACCAAAACATTTCATGAACCAAACCATTTCATGTAAATAGAGGGGGGGATATAATTTTAGATATAGATATAGTACGGGCATGCCCTAGTTATAATAATTCAGGCTAAAATTATTATTTGATTATTCAGGATGCCGATGATATCTCACCTACTCTTCACGAAGAACACCTTGGGACCTTTAACATCCACCGACTAATTCCGGCAGACAGGACGCCCAGTTTAAGGTCCACCTGAGTGACGTCACACACGTCGATGAATCACCCTGCCTGTGAAACACCAGGATGGCGGTTTATAGCTGAGTCGGGATTCGAACCCAGCCTGGATAGCTGAGAGTCGAACACGTCATCAGTGACGTCACCAATGCCCCACCCCGATAATGATGATGCAGCCTGCAAAATTTACGCATTAGAAAAGAAAATTTACAGAACAAGGGTCCAGGCTAGACATTTTGGAATGCATTTTGTGCTTCATGATAAAAGAGCGAAAGGAATTTATTAAGAGAATAGTTTCAGCAAAGTGACATATCACAGAATACGTGGAGGAATCATTGACACAACCAGTAATCTACTAACATCGAGAGGAAGGTGATGATGATGAATCGATTGGCCATGAAAGCACATATTAAATAATTGTGTGCACGAGATGGAGATTTATTGGAGCAGCGTCAGAGGTATTCCGGGATTTATCACAATTAAATGGGAAGGGGGAAAAACGAGAAAGGAAAAACAAAATCAGTTTTAATATCCACTCCCGAAGTGTTTGAAAACACGTTTGTTTTTCGATTTTTCTTTTGTCTGCACACATGTTCTTACGTATGCAGGCAGCTACGGCTGTTAGCTGCATCGTTTTTCTGGAAGCACCGCTGTGCCGCTGATGCAGTGCCCGCCCCCTGTTACCTGTAAGCTGGTACTCATTTTGCCGACCTCCGAAGGTTGACAGGCTGAGTCATCAATGTACCTGGTGTTGATTCAACGGCACGGCAGTGGCTCGAACTCAGGACCCGAAGATCTCAAGGCCGCTTCGTATGCATGGTCGAGGCTCATGGAAGAGCTAGATAATTTTCGCGATCAATATCTTTAGGTCTGTCTTATTTCGCCAAAATCGCATGGACATCCCACACCTGCAATGTAAGCCTGGTACTCATGGTGGAACCCCTCCCGCCTCCACCTCTCCCTCCCTCTACTCCATGGTGGAACCTCCCTCCCCCTCTCCCTCCCTCTACTCCAGGGTGGAAACTCTCTCCCCCTCTCCCTCCCTCTACTCCATTGTGGAACATCCCTCCCCCTCTCCCTCCCTCTACTCCATTGTGGAACATCCCTCCCCCTCTCCCTCCCTCTACTCCATGGTGGAACCTCCCTCCCCCTCTCCCTCCCTCTACTCCATTGTGGAACATCCCTCCCCCTCTCCCTCCCTCTACTCCATGGTGGAACCTCCCTCCCCCTCACCCTCCCTCTACTGCATGGTGGAACCTCCATCCCCCTCTCCCTCCCTCTACTCCATGGTGGAACCTCCCCCTCCCTCCCTGCACTCCATGGTGGAACCTCCCTCCCCCTCTGCCTCCCTCTACTCCATGGTGGAACCTACCCCCTCCCTCCACTCCATGGTGGAACCTCCCTCCCCTCTCCCTCCCTCTACTCCATGGTGGAACCGCCTCCCTCCCTCTACTCCATGGTGGAACCTCCCCCTCCTCCCTCCCTCCACTCCATGGTGGAACCTCACCCCCCCCTTTCCTCCCTCCACTCCATGGTGGAACCGATCCCCCTCCCTCCCTCCACTCCATGGTGGAACCTCCCTCCCCTTCCCTCCCTCCACTCCATGGTGGAACCTCGCCCCCCTTCCCTCCCTCCACTCCATGGTGGAACCGACCCCTCTCCCTCCCTCCACTCCATGGTGGAACCGACCCCCTTCCTCCCCCCACTCCATGGTGGAACCTCTCGCCCCTTCCCTCCCTCCCTCTACTCCATGGTGGAACCTCCCCCTCCTCCCTCCCTCCACTCCATGGTGAAACCGACCCCTTCCCTCCCTCCACTCCGAGTATCCACCACCTGATACAGTTGATGCCGTTGTCATTCATCCATTGTCTCCTAGTGTTCTCGTTATGCAGGTAAAGGTAAATTGATTTTCTCATCTTATTGTCCACAAACATTAATGTATTAAATCAAACTTCTCCATGACCTAAGCAACAAAATACAAAAGTAATTGTAACCCAATGGTGACGTAGCTGAAAGGTGAACTCTCGCACCTGTCTGCATTGCTCAGTGGCTGTTTTTATCTGAAAGTAAATTTCTCCATCCCCACGTAGCAATGACGTCATACTGCACACAGTTCAAGGCTATGTATTTCGCTTAATCCTTTGTTACCGTTGAATTCCATGTATTCTATACGATTGACGTTTCAAAATATTGCACAGGAAAACACAGGTGCATTCCTACCTATCACAACAGGATGCAGATAGTTTGAGCAAAATGTTGTGCGGTGCGTACCTCTGCATGGCGGGAATCACGACAGTTGTATAATGTATTCATCCACCTTTGTTCCCATTTGTAGGTGTATAATATCTTGAAGGTTGAATGGCTCATGCTGGAGTGAGTGATTGATGGAACGGATCTTCTTTAAGTAATTTGATGGATTGTTCCAATCGAAGACTCGAGGCTATACCTGTTATGGTTTGTGGACCTGAGAACACGTGACCTACACTAACGGTAAGCTAGAACTGACGGACTACATGTGACGTCCCCATTGGAAGGGAAGAAAATTATCCGCTCCGCTCTCGTTATATATTTCTCACCTGCATTGAACAGGTTACTCTGGCGTGTTGGTTTCATCACCAACTTGTACAGGTACGTCCTGATCGTACCTTCACTTCCCATACAAAAGACAATTAGGTCCAACGCACCTGTGCCAGGTACAATAAACAATGCGATAAAGAACATGTCCATGGTTCGTTGCATGTTTTGTGAGAGAAAGAGAAGAGGGGAGTTTCCATGAGCCTCTACTTATAACGAGGTGGCTAACACTAAAAATCCGTTCCCATTATGATACAAGCATGAACCTTGGCAAAGATGTTCTTACATTGATTCTCTTCAAATGCAGTCGATTAGCCAACCCGAAATGTAACATGGTGGCGAGTTTTCTTTCACAAAAAAGTTTTTTTTTTAAGTTTTTCCAAAATGGCCGCCAAAATTGTTAAAATGTGCCGTGAACTTTTTAATATTTAATTTATTCCTTAAGAGTGGCAATACAAAAATCATAGAACTAGATATTATCCATGAGGTCGTTAAAATTTTCAATTTGTCTTAATTAGGTAAAAATGTTTTTAAAAGTTTATGGCACATTTTTCAATTTGGCGGCCATTTTGATATTATTTTTATTTAAAAAAAATATGGCCGCCATGTTGAATGTCGAGGTGGGTAATCGACTGTATTTAAAGAGCATCTACATAAGAACATAACGCTCCAATGTCATAATTGTATCTTAATGTGAACGATTGACACTAATAAATGGATGTGAGCGCCTACTCCTGTTAGTCGCTTTGTTTTGACTTTCCTGCAATGGTGTCTGTATGTAACGACGAACATTTGAAGATGCAGAGTCGTTGCTGCTCTTAATTGCTTCCAGTTAGCTTTGATGAAAGTCCACTTTTGCGTCGAACTTTGTCAATTTCTGAGACATTTCCAGAGAGAGTTGCAACATAGGCCAATATATGATGAATCCGATTACATATTAAATATACACAGACATGTTGGATATCATTACTAATTAAACATTGCTACGTCACACATACTCACGGTTCAATATATAGGACACGCTTTTCATGTTGACAGTGTTTTAGACGAACGAGTGAGATATCGTGGCTCAGTGACCATTTTGTCCACTTCTGTCTATTTATTACATACGCAACTTTATGACGTCACGGTCCACGAATAAAGTGCAGGCAACCTGATGATAAGCAGTGGCGACAAACACTTTAGACTTGTAAAGGGTGTAATGTGTGCAGGTTTGGACAACAATTGGACAGATCCATTCCACGGGAGTTCGTGCACATTTTGAGGTCTAACTCCGATCGTCTCCATTCTGAACGTTTGTCATTGTAAACAAAAAAGGAAAACTTTCCGCGGAGGGTCCAAAGTTTGTTGAGTTGCACCAGCCGTGGAGCTTGATGCTCTAGGTCCCCAAGCCGTAACACGTCACCATGTTTTTCATTCACCTGCCAGCTGTAAGGTGAGCTGTTTGTGTGCACATTCCATGCGATGGAAACCCGATCATTTCCGACCATTTTCTCTCGAAACTCAGTGATTCATCACGGAATGCCCACGAGAAGCGTGCAAAGGAAATTGCGTTTCATCGGTGGGAAGAAACAGGTGTTATAGTCATAATGTATTTATTACCATATACTGTGCAATATTATACAACATTATACTATACAATGTACTATATACTATAGGGAGAGGAGTGGCGACCCCCCGTCTGTACCACACACTTACTCGTGTGTAGCATCCATAAAAAGGCAATAGGATGACAAACACGCCATCATTGTCCGAGGGGACTCGACATCATCATCATATACAGTACTATACTATACTATACTATACTATACTATACTATACTACACTATACTATACTATACTACACTATCCTGCACTATCTTATACTATATCACACCATACTACACCATACTTTATTATAATCATACGATATTATACCATACCGTACCATACTATACCAAACCATACCATAATATATTATACCATACGATACCATACTATATTATACCATACTATATTATACCGTACCATACTATATTATGCCATAACCATACTATATTATACCATACTCTATTACACCATACCATACTATATTACACCATACGATACTATATTATACAATACAATACTATATTATCCCATACGATACTATATTATGCCATACCATACGATATTATACCGTACCATACCATATTATACCATACCATACTATATTATGCCATGCGATACTATATTACGCCATACCATACTATATTATACCGTACCATACTATATTATACCATACTGAAGGAGCTGGGGTTCCCACGTCGATCAGAAGAATGGACGCGACAAAAAGCTGGAATTCATCTGAGTTGCTTTATTGAAATCCAACACTCAGGCACTCTGAAAAACCGTTTATCTCTCAGCAATATATATCTATTCCGCCAGGGGGTTTGCCCAGGCCCGGCGCCAGGGGGCGTGGCCCAGCGTCCTGGCTGCGGCCTGGCAAATTGAGGGCGAGCCTGCCCGGGCATGCCCGGGCATGCCCGGGCGTCCCGACCGAGGCCTGGCAAGTTGAGCGCGGGCCTGCCCGGGCGTCCTGGACGAGCCCGGCATGGTGATCGCTCCGCGTCCTTGATAGGTGCAAGGCGATTGTGAAAACTCAGCGGCAGCCGCTACACACGTCCCCCCAGAATCGACTTGCACCGGCAGGGTCAATTTGAGGGGGGTCCTGACGACCCGGCCGAAGCGACCCCTGGCGGGTCATGGGAGGGGGTCCGGTGAGGTGGTGGGCGGTCGAGTGGGGGGCACCGTGGACGGGGGGCGGCCTCGCCGCGGCGGAAGGGCCACCCGTGGTGGGTGGTCGACGTCCACGTGTGCCGGCTTGAGGCGGTCCACAGCAATCCGGTCCGACCTGCCGCCGATGTCGATGACGAACGACTTGTCGTCCCGTCGCAGCACCCGGAAGGGCCCGTCGTACGGCGGCTGGAGTGGCCACCGATGTGCGTCGTGACGCACAAAAACATACTCCGCTGTGCGGAGTGCTGGGGGGACGTAGGACTGGGGGTCACCGTGGCGGGATGTTGGCACGGGGGCAAACCGTCGGGCGGCCTCCTGGAGGTCCGAGCGCTGGTGAGCTGCGGACCAGGGACTGGTAGCGTCGGGCACAAATTCGCCCGGGACGCGTAGCACCTGGCCATAGACAAGCTCGGCGGTGGATGCCTGGAGGTCTTCCTTGGGGGCCGTGCGAAGGCCCAAAAGGACCCACGGCAGCCGGTCGGCCCACCCGACGTCTTGAAGGCCGGCCATGAGCGCGGCCTTCATGGAGCGGTGGAATCGCTCGCACAACCCGTTTGCTTGGGGGTGGTAGGCCGTAGTACGGTGGAGCTTGACCCCCAGGTTGCGGGCGACCGCGCCCCACAGCTCGGAGGTGAACTGTGGACCGCGGTCTGACGAGATGTCCGCCGGTGCGCCGAAGCGGGCGACCCAGGTGGCGATGAAAGCCTGCGCCACGTCGGCGGTGGTGGTGGAGACGAGGGGCACGGCCTCCGGCCACCTGGTGGTCCTGTCCACCATGGTGAGCAGGTGTGTGAACCCCCGTGACGGGGGGAGGGGGCCCACCAGATCCACGTTGACGTGGTCGAAACGTCGTTCGGGCACGGTGAAAGGTGCCAGCGGGGCCTGGGTGTGTCGGTGGACCTTGGCCCGTTGGCAGGCCGTGCAGGCGCTGGTCCAATCGCGGACGTCCCGACGAAGGCCGTGCCAGACGAAACGCGCCGACACCAGCTTCTGGGAAGCTTTCCGGCCCGGGTGGGAAAGGCCGTGGAGGGAGGCGAAGATGCGGCGTTGCCAGGCGACGGGCACGATGGGGCGAGGCTGGCCTTGGGAGACGTCGCAGAGCAGGACAGTGTCCGCGCAGGGGATGTCGGCCAGGCGGAGGCCCGTGTCCGCCGCCCGGAGGGCTTGCACCGTGGTGTCGGTGGTTTGGTCCGCCGCCATAAGCGCAAAATCCACGCCCAGGTGGACCGCGTTCGCGCTGGCCCGGGAAAGACAGTCGGCCACGGCGTTGTTTTTGCCGGCGACGTGCCGGATGTCCGTGGTAAACTCCGACACGGCGGAGAGGTGGCGCTGTTGGCGGGCCGACCATGGCTCCGTGACCTTGGCCATGGCGTAAACCAACGGCTTGTGGTCGACGAACGCCGTGAAAGGACGGCCCTCCAGGAGGTGGCGGAAATGGCGGACGGCCAGGTGTAGACCGAGGAGCTCCCGGTCAAACGTGCTGTATTTGAGCTCGTTCGGCCGGAGCTGCCGGCTGAAAAAAGCGAGTGGCTGCCAAACCCCGTTCACCCATTGCTCATGTACGGCGCCCACCGCGTAGTCGGAGGCATCCGTGGTGAGGGCGATGGGAGCGTTGAGCACCGGGTGAGCGAGCAGTGTTGCGTCGGCGAGGGCCCGCTTTGAGCCTTGGAAGGCCGCGTCCATTGCTGCGGACCAGGCGATGTCGTGCTTGGCCGGCTTGCCCCGGAGGGCTTCGTAGAGGGGCCGCATGAGCTGAGCAGCGCGGGGCACGAAGCGGTGATAAAAATTCACCATTCCCAGGAATTCCTGCAGGGCCTTTATGGTGCGGGGACGCGGGAACGTGGTGATGGCCTCGACCTTGGTTGGCAGCGGCACGGCCCCGTTCTTGGTGATGTGATGGCCCAAAAAATCAACGGCCGTCGTGCCGAAGTGGCATTTGGCCGGGTTGACGATGAGGCCGTGCTCGCTGAGGCGCTCGAACAGTGTTCGGAGGTGGAGGAGGTGCTCGGCCCGGGACGTGCTGGCGACGAGGATGTCGTCCAGGTAAACGAAAAGGAACGGCAGGTCACGCAGCACGCCGTCCATCAAGCGCTGGAACGCCTGAGCCGCGTTCTTGAGACCAAACGGCATCCGCAAGAATTCGAATAAGCCGAACGGCGTGATGACTGCCGTTTTAGGGACGTCGGCCGCCCTGACAGGTACCTGGTGATATCCCCGTATGAGGTCAATTTTTGAAAAAATGACCCGTCCCGCCAGACGGGCGGAGAAGTCTTGGATATGCGGGATCGGGTACCTGTCGGGGGTGGTAGCGTCATTCAGACGGCGGTAGTCGCCACACAGGCGCCATCCACCCCCCGGCTTTGGCACGATGTGCAGTGGCGAGGCCCACGCGCTATCGGAGCGCCGCACGATGCCGAGGTGCTCCAACGCGTCGAATTCGGCCTTCGCTACGGCGAGCTTGGCTGGGTCGAGGCGGCGGGCCCTGGCGTAGACCGGCGGGCCCGTGGTTGGTATGTGGTGCTCGATCCCATGCCGTACTGCGACGGCCGAAAACGTCGGCCGTGTGAGGGCCGGGAACTCCGTGAGCAGGCGAGCAAACTCGTTCGCCGCCGGGACGGTGCATGCCAGCTCGGTCGGCGCGGAGCTGCTCAATGTGCATACCAGGGAGCTGAAGGTTTCAGCGTTGATTAAACGACGCCGTTGGACGTCCACCAGCAGTCCGTGTGCGCAGAGGAAGTCGGCGCCTAGCAGAGCCACGGGCACGTTGGCGGTTACAAACGTCCAAGCAAAGCGTTGGCCGCCGAAGCAGAGGGTGACGTTGCGCGGGCCGAAGGTGCGGATAGTCGATCCGTTGGCCGCAACTAAGGAGGGGCCGCAAACCGCGGATTGCCTGTCCTGGTCAGAGGCGGGTATGACGCTCAGTTGGGCGCCGGTGTCGCACAGGAAGCGCCGTCCGGACGCTGTATCCGTGATGAACAGTAAGTTGCCCATGTGGCCGGCGCTCATGGCTGGTAATGAACGCCGGCCCGGCCGTTTCCCGGCCTGCCGAAGGTGCACGGGGGTCGGCATGTCCGGGCCTTCTGTCCG
Source organism: Myxine glutinosa (assembly GCF_964187855.1). Lineage (NCBI taxonomy): Eukaryota > Metazoa > Chordata > Myxini > Myxiniformes > Myxinidae > Myxine > Myxine glutinosa. The sequence continues at coordinate 144,665,797 of NC_136267.1, forward strand.
AACCTGGCATGATAGTAACACCACGCTTGGTCAGGTGGAGGCCTCGGTCGTCGTGCCGGAGGTGGTCGGCTCGGTAGAGCGGCCGCCAATGGCGTCGGCAGTTCGGCCGTCGACCGTGCCGGGTGCTCGGGCGCCCTGGGTGTTGCGTCGGACGGCGGTGGGTCCCATGTCGCCGCTACGATGCGCTGTCCTGCGGCGGAGATCTTGTCGGCTTCTCTGGCAAGGGCCCGGGGATCTGTGATCGTCGTGCTTGCCAGGGCGAGGCGTACCGGGTTAGGCAGCTGACGGAAGAACAGCTCCCGGAACAGGAATGCCGGAGAGTGCTCGCCGAGCAGTGAAAGCATGTAGTCCATGCGCTCGGAAGGGCGCGTGTCGCCGAGCTCAGGCAGATCGAGCAGGCGCCGTGCGCGTTCCGCCGATGGGAGGGCGAAAGCATCGAGGAGCAGCTTCTTAATCGCGCCGTATTTGTCAGCGGCTGGCGGGCTTTCGAGGAGGCTCAGGGCGCGGGCCGCAGTAACCGACCCGAGCGCAGCTACCACATGGTGGAAGCGGGTGTCGTCGGCCGTTATGCTTCGCAGGGCGAACAGGGACTCCGCCTGTGCGAACCAAACCGCCGCGTGAGCCTCCCAGAAGGTAGGCAGTTTAAGGGCGACTGCCGTGTCCATGTCGATAGGTCACCAATGAAGGAGCTGGGGCTCCCACGTCGATCAGAAGAATGGACGCGACAAAAAGCTGGAATTCATCTGAGTTGCTTTATTGAAATCCAACACTCAGGCACTCTGAAAAACCGTTTATCTCTCAGCAATATATATCTATTCCGCCAGGGGGTTTGCCCAGGCCCGGCGCCAGGGGGCGTGGCCCAGCGTCCTGGCTGCGGCCTGGCAAGTTGAGGGCGAACCTGCCCGGGCATGCCCGGGCATGCCCGGGCGTCCCGACCGAGGCCTGGCAAGTTGAGCGCGGGCCTGCCCGGGCGTCCTGGACGAGCCCGGCATGGTGATCGCTCCGCGTCCTTGATAGGTGCAAGGCGATTGTGAAAACTCAGCGGCAGCCGCTACAATACGATACTATATTATGCCATACCATACTATATTATACCATACCATACTATATTATACCATACGAAACTATATTATGCCATACCATACGATATTATACCATACCATACTATATTATACCATACGATACTATATTATGCCGTACCATACTATATTATACCATACCATACGATATTATACCATACCATACTATATTATGCCATACCATACTATATTATGCCATACCATACTATATTATACCGTACCATACTATATTATACCATACGACACTATATTATGCCATACCATACCATATTATACCATACCATACTATATTATACCATACGATATTATATTATACCATACCATACTATATTATACCATACCATACAATATTATACCATACGGTACTATATTATGCCCTACCATACTATATTATACCATACCATACTATATTATGCCATACCATACTATATTATACCATACGATACTATATTATACAATACCACACTATATTATACCATACCATACTGTACCATACTGTACTATATTATACCATACCATACTATACCATACTGTACTATATTATACCATACTATATTATACCATACCATACTATACCATACTGTACTATATTATACCATACCATACTATACCATACTGTACGATATTATACCATACTATATTATACCATACCATACTATACCATACTGTACTATATTATACCATACTATATTATACCACACCATACGATACCATACTGTACAATATTATACCATACCATACTATATTATACCATACCATACTATATCATACAACACCACATTATATTATACCATACCAAACTATACCTTACCATACCATATTATACCATACTATATTATACCGTACCACACTATATTATGCCACAACATACTATATTATACCATAGGATACTGTATTATACAATACCACACTATATTATACCATACCATACCATACCATACTGTACGATGAATAATAAATCTTTATTGTCCCATATTCAGGGAATATGTACCCTGGTTAGAATAACCAGTACCCTGGTTAGAATAGGTACACCGTATCACTGCGTGTCATAAGAGGCGACTAAGAGGGTTGGCGTCAGGAAGGGCATCTGGCCATAAAAACATTGCCTCAAAAAGAGAACCATGACAATTACAACTACAATGGGCAGGGTACAGCCCGAAGTGGAGATCGGTTTCTGAGGTTTGGGACATGGAATGTAGGGACAATGACAGGGAGATCAGGAGAAGTGGTGGAAGTATTGATCAGAAGAAGAGTGGACATATGTTGTGTGCAAGAGACGAGATGGAAGGGAAGTGGGGTGAGAATGGTGAAGGGTAGGCAGGGACAGAAATACAAGTTTGTGTGGCAAGGGTGCCCGGAGGGCGTGAATGGTGTTGGTGTCCTGTTTTCTGAGGAGTTTGTAGACAGTGTGGTGAGTGTGACTAGAGTGAGTGATAGGTTGTTGATGGTGAAAATGATGATTGGAAAGCTCTTGGTGAACGGCATCTCAGGATATGCTCCGCAGGTTGGTCGGAGCGATGAAGAGAAGGACAAGTTCTGGTGTGAGATAGAGAAGCTGATGGAAAACGTGAAAGATGAGGAAGTTGTTGTGGTAGGAGGAGACCTAAATGGACATGTGGGAAGGAGTATGGATGGTTTTGAGGGAGTTCATGGGGGTTACGGATATGGTGTGAGAAATGGAGAAGGTGAAAGGATTTTGGAGTGCGCTGATGGAGCTGATTTGTTGATTTGTAATACTCAGTTCCAGAAAGGGGATAATAAGCTTGTTACGTACACGCCAGGTGGGTCGAGGACAACCGTTGACTACCTGATGGTGCGTAGGCGAGATAGGGGGCACCTCCGGGACACAAAGGTGATCCCGGGGGAGGAGGCTGTTTCACAGCACCACTTTGTTGTCTGCGACATAAGGGTGAAAGGTGCGAGGAGAGCTCGACGGGTGAAGCACAAACCGAGAATGAAGGTGTGGAGGTTGAAAGAGGTGACAGTAACGGAGGCATTAAAAGAGAGGCTGAGTAGGGTCGAGGATGATGTGGTTGAGCTTGAAAGTGGTTGGATGTCAATGAAAGATAGTCTGTTGGGAGCCGTTGGTGAGGTATGTGGATGGACAAAAGGACCACCGAGGCACTCGGAAACATGGTGGTGGGATGATGAAGTTGGAAAGAGGATTGACGAGAAGAGGAAGAAGTTCAAGGAGTGGCAGAAGGCGAAGGGTACGGGAGCAGAAAAAGCAGAGCATGAAAGTTATAAGGCAGCCAAGAAGGCTGCAAAGAAAGAGGTAGCAAAGGCGCAGGAGGCATGTAGGAAAATGTTCGGAGAACGCTTGGATTCGGAAGAGGGTCAGAGAGCGGTATTCAGGATTGCAAAGCAGATAGCGAAAGAGAGGTGTGATGTGATGGGGGTGAGTTGCTTGAAGGATGAAGTGGGACAAATCGTTGTGGACCCAGATGGAATTAAAGAAAGATGGAAAAGATATATGGAAATGCTGTTGAATACAGAGAATGAATGGGATGGCAACATCGAGAGTAACCCAGTTTTAGGACCGGCAGAGAAGATAACTGAGAAGGAAGTTGAGGAAGTGATAAAAGCAATGAAGGGTAGAAAAGCGGGAGGGCCGACGGGAGTTGTGGGAGATATGTTGAAGGCAGCAGGAAGTTGGGGTGTGAAGAGAATGGCAGAGATCTGTAATCTGGTGGTGAAAGAAGGTCGCATTCCAGTGCATTGGGATCTGAGTACCCTCGTCCCTCTATACAAGGGGAAAGGGGACCCTCTGGAGTGTGGCTCGTACCGAGCAATAAAGTTAATGGAGCATGGAATGAAGGTATTGGAAAGGGTGTTGGAGAGGAGGATAAGGAAGAAAGTGAAGATTGACGAAATGCAGTTTGGATTTATGCCAGGAAGAGGAACGACAGACGCGCTCTTTATTGTGAGGCAGTTGCAGGAGAAGTACATGGAGAAGAGGAAGAAGTTGTTTCTTGGGTTTGTTGATGTGGAGAAAGCATTCGATAGGGTTCCATGCGAAATATTGACATGGGCATTGAGGACGTTAGAAGTGGAGGAATGGTTGATCAGAGTTGTGATGGCAATGTACAAAAGAGCGCGCACAGCTGTAAGGACGAAGGACGGGAACCGTGGTGAGTTTGAGGTGAAGGTGGGAGTGCATCAGTGGTCGGTACTAAGTCCACTACTATTTGTAGCTGTGATGGAGGTGCTGGCTCAGAACGTAAAGGAGGGTTTACCGTGGGAGTTGTTGTATGCAGATGATCTGGTGTTGATTGCGGAAAGTATGGATGGACTGAAGGAAAAGATGAACAAGTGGAAGGAATGTATGGAGACAAAAGGTCTGAAGGTGAATATAGGAAAGACGAATGTGATGGCAAGTGGTAAAGCATGTGGTGAGGTGGAAAGAACTGGGAAGTGGCCATGTGCTGTGTGCAGGAAGGGTGTCGGAGTGAACTCCATTCAATGTACAATGTGCGCTGAGTGGGTTCATCAAAAATGTAGTGGTCTGAGAGGGTCATTAACCAGTGTGGCAGCTACATTCAAATGTAAGGGGTGCACAGAGGGAGCTGCAGATGGAGGAAATGTTGAGTTGGATCTTGGAGACGGCATGAAGCTGGAAGGTGTGAAAACATTTTGCTACCTCGGAGACATGCTGAATGGAGAAGGTGGATCAGACTCGGCAACGGTTGCTAGAGTGAGATGTGCATGGAAGAAGTTTCGGGAACTGAGTGGCGTGCTGATGAGGAGGGGAGTGTCGTTGAAGCTGAAGGGAAAGGTGTTATGCTGCATGTGTGAGAAGTGGTATGATTTATGGGAACGAGACCTGGGTCATGAATGTAGAGCAGCAACGAAGGCTGGAAAGGGTGGAAATGCGAATGGTTCGGTGGATGTGCGGAGTATCGTTGAGAGAGAGGAAGACAAATGATGAATTGCGAAAGATGATGGGAATAGAGCCTGTGATTGATGCTGTGAAGAGGAACAGGTTGAGATGGTTTGGTCATGTGTTGAGGAAGGATGAAAGTGACTGGTTGAAAAGAGTGATGGAAATGAATGTAGAAGGAAGTAGAGGACGGGGCAGACCGAGAAAGACTTGGCTAAAGATTGTGGAAGAAGAAATGCGGGCAAGGGGGTTAACAAGGAGAGATGCAGAAAATAGGGCAAAATGGAGAAGATTGTCATGGGGACCCCAAGGCTTACCCCCGCTCTAGCAGGGGAAATGGCCTTAAAATGCATATTGTTGTATTCAGGGAAATTCCGCTCCAGCTTTATTATTATACTGTACTATATTATGCCATACCATACTATATTATAGAATACGATACTATATTATACAATACCACACTATATTATACCATGCCATACTATACCATACTGTACTACATTGTACCATACAATACCATACTATGCCATACTATATTATACCAATACCATACTATATCATACTATACCATATCATACTATATTATACCATACGATAATATATCATACCATATTATACCATACCATACTATACAATATCTTACTATACAATACTATACAGTATTATATTACCATACAATCTTTTTACGGTGTAGCCTGTAGTGCAAAGCTGTCTAGAACAGTTTTTGTCTGTCCATATGTATGTATGTATGTATGTATGTACGTATGTATGTATTGTTGCGGTTGTGCCATAAAGGCACACCCCCTATAGTTAATTGCACGATAACATGTAGCCTGCAGAAGTCAGTTATGTCTTATTGAATGTAAAGATTAGCCCTTTCCCATTGTGTCGTAATGAAGACCAAATATGCGTTGAGTTAGGCAGGATGGCAAGCCTTCGTGGCTGGGAGAAGCCATTACTAATGTGCAGGAAGGCGTGGCCAGAAGCACCGGCCTACGTGACCAGTGAGGAGGGGGGAACACCTCGCCATGATGCGACTAGCCTCAGCCAATGGGAGGCTCTGGAACATTTTGAAGGGCATGGGCAGGTCTGATAATAGCCCACGTGGAGCGCATTATCACTCTCTTTTGCCGAGGATTTCGATGCGCACAGGACGACCTCCTGCTCTGTTCGATCTTGCCTTGCCTGGGCTTTTGCAACGTGGACGACACCCTGCTCTGAACTCTCTTGTTTTAGCTCCAACGACAGGTGTTTTGGCCTTTGTTCTTCGTAGACACCAATCGCTTCTGCACCGATCTTTTGCGCCATCCGGCTGACCTGCAAGCTTGTCCAACCTGTGCTGAAGTTCATCCATACCAACTTCGAGGCGGCGGTTCGTCCTACGGACCTGACCTCATCGAGCCGCGGACTGCGCACACCAGACCACGTGGCCAATTGCGAAGAATCCCAGCACGTACATCGGTACGCCCTTAACCAGTGTCTTTTTCCCTGTGAGTGTGTGTGTGTGTCAGAGTGTGAAGCCGCCATGTCGGGGTTATTAGTAGGTAAGAGTTGGTAAGCTGTATCTTTGTCTCTGTTTCTCTGTGCATTCTAAATAAAAGGCTGTACATTTTGTTGTTACTTTCCAACCTGTTCGGTAAGTCTTTTCTCCATTGGCCTAGCATCATCCGGGACCGCATTTGGCTAGACTCAGGTCCATAAATCTCGTGGGGTAATACCGCTTTCCACACCGTGCAAATCCGCTCGGCACGCAATTGAATAAGGTGTGTGAAAGTGAGGGTTCGATCGCGCGGTTCTTCGACACGCACGTGCATCTTGATCCGTGCACCTTGAAGGTATTCGTGCTTCTCCGGTATTAACCGAGGGGAATCACGCAAAATAAATTGTTGTGCAAGAATGGGGTTTTGAACCCGGCACCCGCAACAAATTGTTGTTAAGGAGTGGGATAATTTGAACCATCGCAACAGTATGTATGTATGGATGTATGTATGTATGTATGTATGTATTGTTACGGTCCGCGGTTAAGGATGTTGTTTGCCGAGCGGAGGCGCCGCGGCCGAACAGTTTTTTCCCGACTAAACCCGATTCACCCAGACGTTGGCCGTATCGCGCCACAGCTACTCAATATGGAAAAGACTAAGACGACGAATGCAAAGAGGAAGAAGAAGAAGACGTACAGAAGAGTAACGGGGTTTATTATTATTTACACACACATAAGCAAAAAGAGCAGTCATGGGTATTCACAGCGGACATGAAAAAAACAGGTAACACAGTGCAAATTACTAGCTTATACAGACTTAAGTACCTACCCAGGACAGAACAAACAAAGACGACTCACACGGGGATTGATGATAGGAATTGGCTGGAAGGAGAGGAAAGTCCAATTTGTTCGGCAGCACGAATTGGCGCGTTCGGCAGCCGCCGTCCCTTCGCGGCCCTGCTCCAAACTACCATCCAGGCCCCAAACGGCTGTCGAGTCTTGTTGCTGCTGTAGACGCTGCTGCTGGTGAGCAAGGTGATGAATAGCAGGCTTTGTGCTTCCCTGGATGATCTTCTGCTTTTGGACCTCACAACTCAGCCCTGCTCTGACGACCCAGCTCTTTCCTTTCCACCTCACCACGCAGCTCAGCTCAGCCTTTTAGCTAATCTCTTGGACTCATCTGCTTGTCTGCTTGGGGAGCGTCCTGCGGCGGGTTATATAGGCCCCGCCCTTCACCCTTTGCGAACCTCCCCCAAGCATTCTCTCTCCGCCCTCTCAAGCCAAACCCCTCGTTCTGGGTTGGATGAGCGGGGCCGACTTACTCCTCCCCTCTATGACGAGGTGGAGACCCGCCTTTCTTCCCCAACCCTGCCTCGTGGTCAATGGCGGCTTTGGAGGGGATGTAATTGCCAAATTGAGGCTTGGCCATTACGAAAGGGGAAATGGAGGTTTTTGGGAATGGGAATGAAGGGAATCTATCTCTTTTACTCGGTGCAATGGAGTGTCATGTTACTGGAAGACAAGGCCTTACTCTAAAACACATAATAAAGATATAAGCTACTGAACAAGGGTTTTATCGTGTCCTTCAATGTGGTGTTTCATGGAATTAACTACCGGGACGCCCTTTTTACCTTTACACAACTCTGGAGGCAGGAGGCGCAGAATAGACAATAATAATAATAAAGCACACAATAAAAAAAATACCATCCTCATATCCGCAACACTGCACCCTCCTCCTCTTAGGCACGTCCCGGGCCTACAACTTTAATTTAGTGTGATACGTAGGTGTAGTTCCCTCTACTTTTAACCTGACCCTGAGTGCGACAGTTTTAAAACATAAATAAATATGTCCCGCTGCTCCATTGCACCCTGCCTAACAGACTCACGCCCACAGTTAACCGAATTGCGGAATGGTCTTCAAACTACACACTGACGGTGGGGAGCATTATTTACAATTGACGCTACTTTTATTTACAAAACGCAACCCAGGACCTGTGATTGTTCTTTCTGGGAGGGGGGGGGGAGACAGTCTGCTCTGCATCGACGCACCATTAAAGCACCCAAAACGCACCAATACACCCTCAAGCACCAATCGGTGCAGTCACCACAGTTCATCAATGTTCAATAATAAAAATAAAATCAACAACCCCTAACCCTGCAGGTGGTCTCTTGCTCTTCGGCTCCCTCTGCTGGCTATTATTATTTCTTCCAGTTGTTGTCTTTTCCTTCATTTTCTTACTGGCGGCCTATTTGAACTGAAAATGAAATGCACCCAACGTGTCCATTTTTATTTATTTTATTTATGGCCCACAGGGCCGACTAGTGTGGTTCACCTGTGGGGCATCTGTGCCCTGTGGCCAAGGTCCGCCAGCAAGATTTCGGGCCTTCATGGCCGGTTCCAGCAGAGGGGCCATGCCCCAACCCACGGGGTCCATAAGTGGTGCTCGGCCACAGACATGTGGTCCATAATGTGGTGCATCGACCACAGACATGTGGTCCATAATGTGGTGCATCGATGCAGACAGCTGGTTCTGGGAGTTCCGGGCGCACAATGTCCGACTCACACACGCTCCCCTCGGCGCCCAGTGGCGCTCAGGTCATGTGGGAGACAAAAGGGGGGAAGACAGATGAGCGAGGGGTAAGGTCACAAGGATACACATCAAACAAGGCAATGCAAGGCGAAATGCGTACGGAGAGCGAAATGAGAAAGCTCGTCCCTACCGTACGTCACCCCCCCTGTCACCTACACTACCCTTGCCATTACCCCATATTTACAAAATCTACACGTTTACACATTCGTCACTACTGTCACGTCTTCCCCATTTTTCTTCTACACCAAATTCATCACCACAATCCCTCTAACCAAAATTTGCCATCACCCAATTCGTCATCAATCCTCATAAGGAGGAAGAGATGGAACATCAAGCACAATGTCACACCCACGTCATGATGCGTCTCACATTCCAAACATTTGCACAGTAAAATAACAAAACATGGCATGGTGTGGAGTTACGTCACCTCAGGTGAGTGGATGCAGATGGTGCGAGGAGACTTCATCCTAACTACTTTCTAAATGACATTAACACACGTTACACTACCCGGGGTCTTTCCCTGCCAATCCATTGGCCAACTTACACTATGGGTTCTAAAAACCAATTCCCATTGACCAAACTGTGGTGCTTCTCAATTTGGGGTCTCATTCCCCCGATTCATCTCCCGGTGCCCTTGCACAATTTCTGGGCTGAGACGTGTAGCTCTCCCAGTAGGTCTACCCACCTGCACACCTCCACCACTGTAGTTGCCACCCGAGCTTACCTAGCTCCTCACCCTAACCTATCTAACTGGGGAAGGCCCCCCCTGGCTCTGTCACCCCACTCGGTGCCCTCTGGCACTAGGCTACCCGGGTCCGTCCTCCTGATCCTCGGGCCCCATCCACAACTACCGGCTCCCAGAGCCCACCTACGGCCTCACCTGGCCGACATCCTCGCAGTGGTGGAGTGCCCAAACCAACTACACACACTAACAGGCTACACGCCCAGCCATTTCCACAACACTAATGCACCCATCCAAATACCATTCTTTCACCACGCACCACAGATGCCAATATCCAACCACAATTTACCTATACCCTCTACCTAACACTTACACTACCCGCCCCGGGTATTCGTGATGGGGGTCCATCCTTCCCCCATTCACACCTTCGCACCATCCACTCCACTCCATAGCTTCCACCATACTCACTCCATGACCATCCATTCCAATACTCCATATATTCCACACTCCATGTATTCCACACTCCATGTATTTCACACAACCATTCTCCTTTCACCTGCAGTTGCACACCTGCGCAATCTTACCTGGTGCCACCTGCACCCTCCTTCTCCCTGGACCATTTGGTCAACACAATACACATCACCATCACTCATCCATACACTGCTCCATCCACCTGTTCAGTTGCACACCTGTGCAATCACACCTGTTCCTCACACACTTTTCACAATGCACTTCTATACACCTCCAACACTCACACGGCATCATCTAAACTACCTGTTGCCCTGCTAACTTAGTGCCCCCCGTCTTCCCTTTAAACTAAGCACATACCACGTCATTATCATCCACACTAATCTACCTGCGTCCCCACTACAGGTATCCTTGTCACTACCTAACCTTAACGTTACCTAATGTCATCTTCGCTAGATACCTATCGTTATATCCTAACCCTCCCGGGCTAGTTTTCACTGCCATAAACCCCATAACCTAGTGCTCCTTTGCCCCCGTTGTGAGGGATGACAGAGTTGCCATCCCACCACATCGGGGACGTCCCACTATCAATTTTGCTTACCAAATTCCAACAAATCAAGAATTTCCCAATTACTGCCAATTCTACCCACTATTCTAAATTTCGTATCAAATCACTATCACTATTACCATCATCACAGTCCACTCACTAGTGCCTCTCGGTGCATCATGACATCATAAAACTCGGCTTCGTACAGCCGAGCAATGAATGCGGGTTGTTTGGTGCCGGCGGCTGGATGTGTCCGGCACTCGGTGCAGGGAAGGAGGTTTACCCGGGCCGAGGTCCCACGCACCACCTCGGCACGGAGCCCTCCCATGGCCCGATCTCGACCTGCCGGAACGTCTCAACAAAAAGGGGTCGCCATGACGACCCTTCCTATCAGGCTGCCGGCTCCGCCTAGTGGAGCACGGACGCGGCCGTTCCAAACGCGGCCCAGCGTGGATCACGTACGGCGGTCCTTTCGAACCCGCCGTGGTTCGGATCCCCGCTGGTCCTCGCGGCACGCGAAGCTGCCCGACGCACACCGAGGGCCCGATTCGGCTAAATGTCGTTCTAACCGCTACCCCGGTTACCGTCGATGCCTCACCTGCATGCTTACACGCATACGCTACCCCTTTCACCCTCACTGAGCTCGATGCTCCAACGCCGCCCGTTCACCCCGCATACTTCGTTATTGCACTCGTTCTTTCGCTCACAGACTTGGTCACACACCTGACCACCGAACACCTTGGCACACACTCATCGTTCGCACACCTCACCAACACACCTCTTCGCGCCCCCTCCTCGGTCACCTCCTCTGTGACAATCACAGGTGTGCTCTCACTCGCACACCCAACCACGAGCCTCACTACCAACTCAAGTGTGCATTCCCACACACGCTCTACCATTCCAGGTGTGCATCCCTCCATTCCAGGTGTACATCCTCTCTCACCTGTCACAACCAACTCACGCTCCGTGTCACTCTCACTACTTCCACCACCACTCTTGACAGCGCACTCACCCTTACTCTCGACAGCGCACTCTTTCCTCATGCACCCGTCCGTAACACACCTTTCTCGTGCACACTCTCCCGTTACATCCTCTGTAACACTCACCACAGGCGTGCATTGTCCCTTACTTTTGACAGCGCACTCTTTCCCCATGCACCCGTCCGTTACACACCTTTCTCGCACACACTCTCCCTTTACACCCTCCGTAACACTCACCACAGGCGTGCATGCTTCCGTTACATCCTCTGTAACACTCCTCACTATGCGCTTCCATGTGCTCCCTCGCACACGCGCTACGACCGACTCACTCTCGACAGCACCCTCCCTCCTCGGCGCGCACTTTTTCCTCACACACCCCAGAGTTGGACATTCTCACACCCCTCCTCCTTCGCACACCGTACCTGTCGCACACTTCACCAACGGCCTCTCACGAACACCCGGATCCAAATCAACCCCCAAGCCGACTGAAGCTCCCCTCACATCATGTACATTTCCACGTATATCGCCACTCACCTTGGCACCTCGTCTCCGCACCTCCTTCGCCACCTGCAAACTCTTTATTTGGTTAGCGAGCACATCTTCATGATTTGAGCACCGACCTTGTACATATTCCATCACCTCCTCCTGTATTTCTCTCTTAGTTTCTGTCCATCTCTTCTTAATTTCACTCACCTCTTCTTCCACTTCCTCTAATTTTTGCTTCACCTCTTTTATTTCCCGGTGCGTCTCCTCAAGTTCGTCCTCTAAGGCTATCTTGACCGTCTCTATGTGCGTCCTCACCTGCCGGTCCTTCGTCTCCATTACCTCTGTCACCTCGTCCAACCTCGTTGTCAGTCCCTCACGTACCATCTGACATTGCATCTGTGTCGCTATCAAGTCATTTTTAATGTCGTTTTGTGTCGCTTTTAACCCTCCTAGTACCGCAGTGTTCCTTTGAACCTGCTCCGTTAGTTCTTTTTTGTCCCTCCGTCAGCTGTTCCACCTCCTCCGTCAGGTCCTCTATGCCCCCTTGTAACTTTGCCGTCCCATTTCTCACCTCTTTCTCTATACGCTTTTCACCTCGCTTTACCTCCTCGCGTACCCCCGAGACCTCCTCACTTACACCTCGTCGTATCTCCTCTTTCATCTCCTCCCTCTCTTTTGTAGATGCCACCCTCATCTGTCCCAATTCATCCCTCTGAGCATCCAATTTGGTTTCTACCCCGATTTTTACCTCCTCTATCTGCTCTCCCATTTGTTTAATTTCTCGGGCGGATTGCTCCCCTATCTCCCGCAATTTGTCTTCCATCCTATCTTCTAACCCCATTAACCCCTTCTTTACCTCTTTTATCCCGTTGTCTAACCCCTCAAATTTATTGTCTAACTTCCCAAATTTTTTGTCTAATCCCTCACCGGTGCCCCTCGCTTCGTCCCTCATTACCCCCAATTGCTCACTCTGAGCCCTCGCTTTGTCCCTCATTGCCCCCATTTGGCCCCCCATCTCTCCCATTTGGCCCCCCATCCTATCCATTTTTGCATTCAGTTGGGTCAAGAATAATCCGAGGTCAAACCCGGTTTGCCCAACGTCCCCAGCCGCCAACGCGGGCTCGCCCTCCGCGGCGCCGCTATTTTGGGACCCTTCAACCACGTGCGCGAGCACGCCATTTTGTGCACCTGATACCCCCTCAACCACATTGCCAATGTTCTCCTCCTCTCTTTCCTCCACATACATTTCCCCGAGGTCCTGGGTCGATTCTACCCCGTCTATCTCTCCCACCGACATCCCGTCGCCTTGACCAGCCATGGCGCGATTTCAAAATTCGGGTTTTGCTTTAAAACACAAATTTCCAGCAGCTCGTAATTTTGAGCGCGTTAAGCGCGCTTCGGGTCCGATCCCACTCCTGACACCAATTGTTACGGTCCACGGTTAAGGATGTTGTTTGCCGAGCGGAGGCACCGTGGCCGAACAGTTTTTTCCCGACTAAACCCGATTCACCCAGACGTTGGCCGTATCGCGCCACAGCTACTCAATATGGAAAAGACTAAGACGATGAATGCAAAGAGGAAGAAGAAGAAGACATACAGAAGAGTAACGGGGTTTATTATTATTTACACACACATAAGCAAAAAGAGCAGTCACGGGTATTTACAGCGGACATGAAAAAAACAGGTAACACAGTGCAAATTACTAGCTTATACAGACTTAAGTACCTACCCAGGACAGAACAAACAAAGACGACTCACACGGGGAATGATGATAGGAATTGGCTGGAAGGAGAGGAAAGTCCAATTTGTTCGGCAGCACGAATCGGCGCGTTCGGCAGCCGCCGTCCCTTCGCGGCCCTGCTCCAAACTGCCGTCCAGGCCCCAAACGGCTGTCGAGTCTTGTTGCTGCTGTAGACACTGCTGCTGGCGAGCAAGGTGATGAATAGCAGGCTTTGTGCTTCCCTGGATGATCTTCTGCTTTTGGACCTCACAACTCAGCCCTGCTCTGACGACCCAGCTCTTTCCTTTCCACCTCACCACGCAGCTCAGCTCAGCCTTTTAGCTCATCTCTTGGACTCATCTGCTTGTCTGCTTGGGGAGCGTCCCGCGGCGGGTTATATAGGCCCCACCCTTCACCCTTTGCGAACCTCCCCCAAGCATTCTCTCTCCGCCCTCTCAAGCCAAACCCCTCGTTCTGGGTTGGATGAGCGGGGCCGACTTACTCCTCCCCTCTATGACGAGGTGGAGACCCGCCTTTCTTCCCCAACCCTGCCTCGTGGTCAATGGCGGCTTTGGAGGGGATGTAATTGCCAAATTGAGGCTTGGCCATTACGAAAGGGGAAATGGAGGTTTTTGGGAATGGGAATGAAGGGAATCTATCTCTTTTACTCGGTGCAATGGAGTGTCATGTTACTGGAAGACAAGGCCTTACTCTAAAACACATAATAAAGATATAAGCTACTGAACAAGGGTTTTATCGTGTCCTTCAATGTGGTGTTTCATGGAATTAACTACCGGGACGCCCTTTTTACCTTTACACAACTCTGGAGGCAGCAGGCGCAGAATAGACAATAATAATAATAAAGCACACAATAAAAAAAATACCATCCTCATATCCGCAACAGTATGTATGTATGTATGTATGTATGTATGTATGTATGTATGTATGTATGTATGTATGTCTCTCACAAGCCTACACCACTCAGAGCTGAGGATCTGGTCACATGACGTGGATGATGTGATTACGTCTGTGATCTCATTACGACGTACAACGGCTGACACCACACACCGCCATTTTGATTTATATTCCATTCAGGCTGAACATATCGTCGAATCTGTCATATATCACAATCGCCATGCTCTACCTTGACGTTTTTCATTCAGTGTGAAACACAAACAAACCGATTGTTAAAATGACCATCAAATAACGAGAACATACGCATTACGGGTTTTCCAACCACACAATAGGTATAGGCCTTAGGCTTCATGCCTCACCTTCAGGCCGCTGCTTCCGAAAAATTAGCCCAGGTTTCTTTATACAGTACTATCGTTTTCGTAATTATAATAATAACGTTATTAATAATAATAGTAATAATAATAATAATATAGTAAATATAATTGTAACACTGCAATCCCTTTGTCGGGACTGCAAAGTTACTGGATTGAAGTGGTGTATGGTTGGTTCATTGTTGACTCGAAACATATAGAACTAGAACGGCACTCAGTAGAGAGCATACCTCCACCTGGTTGGCCATATCGCACAATGGTGAAGTATCACTCAAAAAATTCTACGAGCTGGATCCGGATCTTCACCAAAATTGGATCGATTCTTCCTTGTCACACACACAACCTGTCCAACAAGTTTCGTCCAAATCCGTCCATAACGTTTTGATATCCTGCTATATATTGGTTTATCCCTATCACTCAATGGTGAAGAATCACTCAAAAAATAAAAACTCTCATATCCGAGTCCATATTCAGATCTTCACCAAACTTGAATCGATTCTTCCTTGTCAGACACCCAACCTCTCCACCAAGTTTTGTCCAAATCCATCCTTAACTTTTTGAGATATCCTGCTATGTATCGTTTTTGGCCCGATCTCCCAATAGTGAAGAATCATTAAAAACATTCTAGTAGCCGGATCCGAATCCCGATCTTCACCAAAATCTAATCATTTAGTCCTTGTCACATATATGCTACATCTCTGCCAAATTTCGTCCGAATCCGTCCACAACTTTTTGAGATATCTTGTTCACAAACAAACGGACAAACGGACAGACAAACAGACAGGGATGAAAACATAACTTCCATCCACCTTTGGTGGCGGAGGTAATAAACCAGTGAGTGTCTCAATGCAATCTCTTCACTTCCCATGGCGACAGACAGCTTAGAATCTTACAGTGCTTCAAAAAATGTAATACTTAGATTATTTGCTAACTTGTATCCCCACCCAGGTCATACTATCCTCTTCAACTAAAGTACCAAACAAACCCAGGTACGCCGCTGTTAGATTTTCGGACTTCAGTCTTGTTTTTTCCCACCTTTACCTGAGATCTACATTCCAAAAAGTTTATCCCAAACAAGTCAGAGATGGAGCCCCAAAGACACGCACGACATGAATGGCTCATACAAATGCACATTTGGGATCATTATTCCCGCCAGTGATGATGCATTCGATCGTGTCCGTCCGTGTGTGTGTGTGTGTGTGTGTGTGTGTGTGTGTGTGTGTGTGTGTGTGTGTGTGTGTGTGTGTTTGTGAACAAGATATCTGTAAAAGTTCTGAACGGATTTGGATGAAAGTTGGTAGGATGGTTGCCCTTGGGATAAGGAAGAATTGCTTCGTTTTTGGTGAAGCTCAGGATATTATTCCGGATTTAGGAATTTTTTTGGGCAATGTTTTACCATTGGAAGATAGGGCTCATTTTTAAAAAAACATTATCTTCTATATATTCTATATTTAACATTGTGATATGAAAATAGTTTTCATATTTGTTGTAAATGTAGTTTAAACTCGTGGTTATGCGTTAGAGCGGTGTATTGTTTAGCAGCGTCGTCTTCAATGTTTTTTTTGTTTCTTTTCTAATAAAGTGATATTCTGTCATTTTAAAATCACCAAAGTGTGTATTAGGTTTCCCAGTTTCATAAAATGTATCGATTGATACGTATAATGCTTTAAAACTTTTTTTTTTTTTTTTACACCTCAGAAGAGATATTGTGGCGGACACGAAAGCTCACTGGCGTGAGGGCATCATTCCACGCACCAAGTGGGCGGCGGCCACGGCCGAGGGGTAGGCGTGGCCGTGGGATATACACCGGGCGCGCAGCCCGGAGCGCGCCAGTGCTACAGTGAGCTCTTTTAATAAAGACTCTTAAACTCACCGCGTTGTCCGCTTCCTTCTTGGTGTGCAAGCAAGCACGCGTAGCACCGCACTTCATTTGGTGACCCTCCGACGTGATGGTCAGCCATCGCTGACCACCCGAATACGCCATCGCAATGGCAAACAACGCGGTCCAAATGAAACTCCCCGAGTTCTGGGAGACGCAAGCCGAAGTCTGGTTCCTGCAGGCGGAAGCCCAGTTCCGACTTCGAGGCATCACGGTGGACGAGACCAGGTACTGCCACGTGGTCGCTTCCCTCGGGCCCGGCACGGCCGGCCGCGTCGTGTCGGTCCTGAGGAACCCACCGGCCGACGGCAGGTACGAGGCGATCAAGCGTCTCCTCCTCGCCACGTTCGGCCTCACGGTGGACGCACGGGCCGACCCCCTCCTTAACCTCCCCGAGCTCGGTGACACGCGACCGTCGGTCCGCATGGACCATATGCTGTTGTTGTTGGGCGACGAAACCCCGAACGCTCTTTTCCGGGCGTTATTTCGACGCCTGCTGCCGGCACGAGTCCGCCTCGCCTTGGCCGGTTCTGTGACGACAGAACCCCGGGCTCTCGCTGCCGAAGCCGACAGGTTCTTCGCGGCTTTGGACGCGCAGGCGAGTTTTGGCGCGGCCGCCGCGCATCCCGAGGCTGACCCTGATGCTGATGCACCACACCTCGGGGATCCCGAGGCTGACGCACGCCGCGTGGCCGCCGCCGCGAAAACCGCGGTCTCAGCCTTCGCCGCAAACCTGGTGCCATTTCCACGCCAGGTTTGGCCACAAGGCGAGGAATTGTTGCCCGCCGTGCTCCTTCGGCAAGTCGGGAAACAACAAAGCCGGCGCTCGGTAGCGGCTCTGAGCGTCGGCTATTCCGGCAGCCTTCTTTTTATAAAGGACACCTTGTCCGGGCGCCGTTTCCTATGCGACACGGGGGCACAGGTGAGCGTTATCCCTGCCTCTACGTCCGACAAGCACACCGCGGGCCGGGGCCCCGCATTGCTTGCCGCGAACGGAACACCCATACGCACATTCGGGAAGTGCTGCCTCTCCCTGCGGTTCGGAAGGCAACGCTTCGAGTGGACGTTCGTAACCGCTAGTGTCCCCATGGCACTGCTCGGTGCGGACTTCCTCTGTGCACATGGGGTTTTTTTTGTTTGTTTGTTTTTTTGTATACTGAATCGAGGCTCGTGAAAGAGCTAACATTTACTTCACAAACAAATCGACCAGACAAACAAAATACACAAAAAGAGGGAGCGGAAGACAAGATGGGGAGAAAAGGGGAAGCAGACAAACACAACATCCGAGAGCAGGGAGATGTGTGGAAGGGAGAGGGCCCGGGGGGAGGAGGCATGGGAAGGGGGGGGGGGAGGGAGAAGTATAAAGCACAAGGACACCAAGGACTTCCAGGACAGAAGTTGGTATTTCAAAAAGGGGAATTGGGGTGAAATTAGCGGGGGTAGAAAAGATCAAGGTTTTGGATGGGGGAAGATAAGAGATGGTGATGAACAGCTGTTTTAAAGACTTGGAGGGTGGAGTGGGATTGAAGAGAGTGAGGGAGTTTGTTCCAGAGGCGGGAGAAAAGAGGAATGAAGGAGTGAAGGTGAGCAGAGAGTCTTGATTTTGGCAGTTTAACCAAAAGAGGGTTGCAGGCAGATCTTGTGCGACCTGTAGGAATATTTGCGGGACAGAGCCCAGAGAGAGCTGGGGGGGGCAAGGCCAGAGAGGAGTCGGTAGAAGACGGAAAGACCACCAACCTGCCACGGTTGTTGGTCGAATTTCTTCGGATGCCCTTCGGTTTGAAGAATGCGGCTCAGGCGTTCCAGCGACTCATGGACAGCGTCTTGCGCAACTTGGATTTTGTGTACGTATACCTGGACGACATCTTCGTCGCCAGCGCGTCCCGCGGACCACGGAAAGACCACGGTTGTTGGTCGATGTGAAGAACAGACGTCTCGTCCAGGCTGAAACGTTCAGCTCGCTTGCTTGCGCGTTGAGCAGCACGTTGAGCGGCTCACTGAGCAGCTCACTGAGCAGCTCGCCAAGCGGCTTGCTGAGCGGCTCGGTCCCGGCGAGGTTAGTTTGTACACTTCTGGCAGCGGACGACTTCACCCGCCTCCTCGCCCGCTTCCCGGCCCTTACGCGGCCCACCTTCTCGGCGGGGGCCATCAAGCACGGGGTGGAACACCACATCCCCACCGCCGGGCCACCGGTCTACGCCCGGGCACGCCGCCTCGAGCCGACGAAGCTCGCGGTAGCTAAAGCGGAGTTCGCTACGCTGGAGCGGCTCGGCATCATGCGGCGCTCCGAGAGTGCTTGGGCGTCGCCGCTTCACATCGTGCCCAAGCCCGGCGGGGGATGGCGACCGTGCGGGGACTACCGGTGCCTCAACGACGCCACCACCCCCAACCGTTACCCTGTCCCCCACATCCAGGACTTCTCCGCCCGGTTGGCGGGCATGTCCTTTTCGAAGGTGGACCTCATACGCAGCTACCATCAGGTCCCCGTCAGGCTGGAGGACATCCCAAAGACAGCGGTCATCACGCTGTTCAGACTGTTCGAATTTCTTCGGATGCCCTTCGGTTTGAAGAATGCGGCTCAGGCGTTCCAGCGACTCATGGACAGCGTCTTGCGCAACTTGGATTTTGTGTACGTATACCTGGACGACATCCTCGTCGCCAGCGCGTCCCGCGAAGAGCACCTTCACCATCTCCGCATGCTCTTCGAACGTCTGGGCCAGCACGGCCTGATCGTGAACCCTGCCAAGTGCCGGTTCGGTGTCGCTGAAATCGACTTTTTGGGGCACCGCGTCACCAGGCACGGGGCCGTCCCCCTACCGGCCAAGGTGGAGGCGGTGAAGGGGTTTCCGCGCTCCCGCACGATAAGGGGGCTCCAGGAGTTCCTGGGCATGGTAAATTTTTACCATCGGTTCCTGCCCCGCATCGCCCAGCTCCTGCGCCCCTTGCATGAGGCCCTCCGAGGGAAGCCGGGCAAAGGTGACGTTACCTGGACCGCGCAGATGGACGCGGCGTTCGCAGGCGCGAAGCTCGCCTTGGCTAACGCCACCATGCTCGCGCACCCGGCGCCCGATGCACCGATCGCCCTCACCACCGACGCCTCGGACTACGCGGTGGGTGCGGTGCATGAGCAATGGGTGCGTGGTGCTTGGCAACCGCTGGCGTTCTTCAGCCGGCAGCTTCGCCCGTCCGAACGCCGCTATAGTACATTCGACCGCGAGTTGCTCGGGCTTCACCTGGCGGTCAGGCACTTCCGCCATCTGCTCGAGGGCCGTGCGTTCACGGCCTTCGTCGACCACAAGCCACTGGTCTTCGCGATGGGCAAGGACGCCGAGCCGTGGTCGGCCTGGCAGCAGCGTCACCTCTCGGCCGTGTCCGAGTACACGACGGACATCCGGCACGTCACGGGGAAGGACAACCCGGTGGCGGATTGCCTTTCCCGGTCCGTCGCCCACGCCGTCCACCTTGGCATCGACTATGCCCGGATGGCGGTGGACCAGGCCGCCGACCCCGGCGTCCAGGCCTTGCGGACCGCCATCACGGGCCTCCGTGTCACCAAGGTGCCGTTCGACGGCGCGGCCCTCCTGTGCGACGTCTCCCTCGGGCGGCCTCGCCCCATCGTGCCCGCGGGCTGGCAGCGCCAGGTGTTTGACGCCATCCACGGCCTGTCCCACCCGGGCACGAAGGCCTCCCAGAGGTTGGTCGCCGACAAGTTTGTCTGGCATGGCCTCCGGAAGGCCGTCCGCGGCTGGACCAGGACGTGCCTCGCGTGCCAGCCCGCGAAGGTGCACCGGCACACCCAGGCCCCATTGGCCCCGTTCACGGTGCCGGAACGAAGGTTCGACCACATACACGTGGACCTGGTGGGACCTCTGCACCCCTCGCGGGGTTTCACCCATGTCCTGACGATGGTGGACCGCACCACCCGGTGGCCGGAGGCCATGCCTTTGGCGGCGACAATGGCGGCGGACGTCGCACAGGCGTTCATCGCCACCTGGGTCGCCCGGTTTGGCGCCACCTCGGACATATCGTCCGACCGCGGCCCCCAGTTCACCTCGGAGCTCTGGGGGGCGGTCGCGCGGGGGCTCGGGGTCACGCTGCACCGAACCACGGCCTACCACCCCCAGGCCAACGGCCTGTGCGAGCGGTTCCACCGCTCGTTGAAGGCCGCGCTCCGGGCCACCCTCCGTGACGGCGGCTGGGTCGACAGGCTCCCCTGGGTCCTGCTGGGCCTCCGGACGGCGCCCAAGGACGACCTGCGCGCATCCGCGGCGGAGTTGGTCTTCGGACAACCGCTGCGGGTGCTGGTCGAGTTCCTCCCCGACCCCACGGCACCATGGTCAGCGGCGCAGGAGCGCTCCGCGCTGCAGGAGACGGCCCGGAGGTTCGCCCCGGTGCCGACGGCGCACCACGGGCACCCTCCTACCCACGTCGCCCCGGAGCTTCGCACCGCGGAGTACGTCTTCGCCCGGCGCGACGCCCACCGGACACCACTGCGGCCCCCGTACGATGGGCCTTTCCACGTGCTGGAGACCGGGGTGAAACACTTCACCTTGGACATCGGTGGTACTCCCGACCGCGTCTCGGTGTATCGCCTCAAACCGGCCCACCTTGACGTGGACCACCCACCGCCGGTGGCTCGGCCCCCGCGTCGGGGCCGCCCCCCTGCGGGCGGACCCCCGGCACCACCCAGGCCCGCCGGCACGCCACCCCCCGGTCCTGCGCCCATCCCAGGTGCAGCCGGAGGCATCCCAGCTGGCATCCCTGCACCCCGGACGCCGCCGGTCGCCAGAGGGCGCTTCGGCCGGGTCATCCATTTGCCCCACAAACTGGCCCTCCAGGTGCGTGGGAATTCTGGGGGGGCGCGTGTGGCGGACACGAAAGCTCACTGGCGTGAGGGCATCATTCCACGCACCAAGTGGGCGGCGGCCATGCCCGAGGGGTAGGCGTGGCTGCGGGATATACACCGGGCGCGCAGCCCGGAGCGCGCCAGTGCTACAGTGAGCTCTTTTAATAAAGACTCTTAAACTCACCGCGTTGTCCGCTTCCTTCTTGTTGTGCAAGCAAGCGCGCGTAGCAACGCGCTTCAATATCAACATTTACCTCAGTGAATGTCAATCGCGGTGTCAGTATTTGATGAACTTATAAAGACTTAGGTTACTTATAAGTGTGACAAGCATGTGCATGGGATTCTTCCGAGAAGAATGAGTGGTCGCATTAGCTTGTACGACTTAAAATGAGCGAGTTTTGTTTTGACCTTTGGGCCAGTTTTACATGTTGTATCCCTAAGGAATGAAACGAACGTTTTCCTGGCTTTCAATTTGATGTGAAGTCACACATGCCTCAAAATGCACTCACTTATATAGAATTGAACGCTGAATCCGAAAATGTCAGTGAAATTGCCTTGTTTTTTTTTTACATTATATTCTATATATATATATATATATATATATATATATATATATATATATATATATGTGCAGTGTCTGTCTTGTGTTGTCTTGTCTTGTGTTGTCACTGAACTACTCCCTCAAACTTTTGTGAAATCGTACTATTCCAACTTGACCCACGGCGGGAGTATGCGCTCTACTGAGTGGCGTTCTAGTTACAAATAGTTTAATATGCTAGAATGTTCTTCCGGTGAATCATGAGAGGATCGATTCACAATTACAGGATTAAGGTAATGAATTACAGGTGCGCCTGATTACACGTGTATATTCCTAAAGGACTATTGATCATCACGGAAGATCGGCCATCCGATCATCCCGACTTTCCCTCTGGAGTCTCGAGGGTTCTAGCCCCCCCCCATCCCCCAGCTGGTTCCTCTCTGGATGTTCGGTAAAGCAAGCCGAGTGTAAGGTGATTAATGAGTGCGGACACCTGTACAGTCCCCGCGAGCGGCGTTCGCGAGCTCACCGTACGGTGACGTCACGCTTGTATAAAGTCCGTGAGATTCCCGGGCAATAATTCTAGACACGATTAATAAAATTGGCCTGAGGGTTTGAAATCTTTTGGTGATGAGGAATAATGTTCATTGTCGATGTAAAAAAAGGAACTTTGGATGGGGAACTCCACTTTGTGCTTTGGTGAGAGTTAGTGCACCACTTCCTTTTGAGTGGTGTAGTCTGGCTTCGATTCCCGACTTGACTCCACTGCACCGTGTGATTGGCACTTCACGGGCAGGGCGTTGGTTGCATCACGAAGCACGCACCGTCCCTCGGCTGGAGGTTAGGAGATCGTACGTGAGATACACGATGGCTTGGGGGGAGGGACCGGTGGGTTTTTGCCAGAGCGTCACGTGGGAGGGAGGTGCCACAGACACGTGACGTCATTAAGCAATGTCCAATGTGGAACTCCATCTGCAATTTGAAACATTGAGGAGCTTTCTGGGAGAACATCTTCGTGTAAACTGCACTTTATTCCTACTTTATTTTGTTTACAGCTCGAAAATGCCTTTGATTCGGAATAAATATTATTCATTGTAAATATTTCGTAATTGCCTTTTATCTTGCACCAGATATCATGATTGTGTTCTGAATTAATCATTTCGGAGATTCTTTGTGTCATTATGCGAGGCAGGTTATTCTGGAGGGGGGAGGGGGTATTTTTTTTAGTCACCTGTTTTTTAGGGCAAGGGCGAAAGGGAGATTAGGGGGGTTGGGGGTGAGGGGGGGTCATGCGTAGTGTCACAGGAGGGAGGCGGGGGAGGGGGGGGGGTTGCCACAACAGTCACGTGTTTTGTGTACAACCCCTTCTGAAGCTGTTTGTCCCATTTGTTTCATCGCATTAGTTGACATTGAGAATCCCACGATGTCCTCAGTGCAGGCATAGTGGGCTGAATGGTGGCCATGCTCCACCAAAGCTCCTAGTACCAGGAACTGTATATATATATATATATTCTTGTGTAACGGTATTGAACATTGATCAGTGGGGGCCGGTTCCCTCCCAACTCCAAGTCCATCCCCACTCCAAGCCTTTAGACCCCCTCTCGACCACTAAGGTCCTCAACTCTCCTCCCTCGTCCCTCCCCCCCCCCCCCCCCCTGTTGAAAGTGCAGGAAGAATTTTTTCCCCTAAATGTTGGTTTAGCACTCCTAGCGTCCAATAAACTCGATGGTACCATTAACATTTTGGGGTGGTACCATTCAACACATCAATTTTCCAAACTGTACCAATTTCTGAGCTGTATCTTCGAGTCGGCTGAGACTTTTGCAATGAAATTTTGAATCAACAATGCGAATCTATCTATAATTCCAGTAATCTCTGTGTGTTTGTTTGTTTGTACGTTTGTTTGTTTGTACGTTTGTTTGTTTGTCTGTGACCGCTGTTTCTCGACAACCACGGGTCCGATATACTTTAAACTTGCCAGGTATATTGCTGGGGACCCGAGGATGTGCCTTTTCAAGGTTTCATATTAATCGGACAATTACTTACCGAGCTATGTCCAAAAAACGATTCAACCAATCAGAGAGCAGCGAGCTATCGCGTGTGCCGAACGTGGCGAACACACTCTGCCTCGGATGGCACATTTGAGAGCGTATTCATTTATTTCACGTTTGCAAACTATGTTGCCGCTATGTTGGCGTTAAACTATGTTTTAAAACTAATAAAAACCATTTCATCTAAATAGAGGGGGGGGGGGGGATTGTCACTGTACTCGCAAGCCGTTCGCCGTTCGCTTTGGCGTTGCGAATGGACCAACACATTTCATGAACCAAACCATTTCATGTCAAGCGTTCGCCGTTCGCTTTGGCGTTGCGAATGGACCAAAACATTTCATGAACCAAACCATTTCATGTAAATAGAGGGGGGGATATAATTTTAGATATAGATATAGTACGGGCATGCCCTAGTATTAACAATGCGGGGTTGATCTAAAAAAAATTGACTTTGACCTAATTTTTAACGTGATGACCTAATTATAGACCTTTCAACATTGCAGAAACAAACCCCACAACAGCAATATGCTTTTCTCTATACTGTAATATATGGAGACTGGAGGCTTAATCATCTTCTCCGAGCTACTTCAAAATATTTTTTCCAGAACACGTAGCACAAGAGGTCATATGCACCATCGAGCGAGTAGAATCCAGAATGTTCCACCAAACAATTATTTCGCCAAACAATCCCATGTATTTCGCAAAGAGTTGGCGAGTTATCACCGGCACACACACACACACACACACACACACACACACACACACACACACACACACACACACACACACACACACACTGTAGCCAATTAAACACAACCTGGCGTTTTGAAATGGGATTGAGGCGAGGGTGTGGAGGTGTGTTTCGAAAATGTCATTGCTTGTTTGTTTGTAATTACAGTAATTGGCAGTATCGATGCAGAAGGGTTCACTGCACCACGACGTGTGAATAAGTGTCCGGTTTATGTTCGAGGCAGGTGGCTCTGTATGGGTTGGGCAAGTCGCACCACTCACATTCACACCTGCTACACTCGGGGTTCGACGACGCCTGGAGCGCGGAAGCCCATTGCCCTTGTTCCGACGAGCAGCTGCACCAGCCAGGTGCACGTACCACGTGGCCACCATTAGCCAATCCATAGAGGCTTGTTTTGAACCGTCTGCGGATCTGACGTCGTTTGTTTCGTCCAACAGTTGGTTATTTATAATACTGAACTTGGTTCTTTTAAAAAAACGAAATGCTCACAGACAAAATCGTACTCTGCAGGTAATGTTTTGTAAACGCAGTTTATCTGTCGCACCGTAAATATCTACGTAATTAAATAACTGACCAAATTAAACTTCGGGATAAAACATTAAAATCTTATTGGAAGAAATTAATTAATTAACCGAGTCCAAGAGTGTTCCATCTGATACGATGTACGGATGCCTGTGAAACACCAGGATGGAAGTTTATAGCTGGGTCTGGATTCCAACCCAGGCTAGACAACTTAGAGGTGTGTGTGTGTCCCTCTAGAGCCATCCTGTCAGGTTGTGCTCAATACTTGTGTTTATAAATTGATTGCCACTCATAAAAGTGTCTTGTTGACCTGTAATCAACTTAAATTAAAGAAATATTTACTCGTTTATTATTCAAATTCAAATATTTACCTTCACTTAAAATTCTTATTCTAAGTAATAGACTCATTAAACTTTTCCGCCATCTTTGTCTGGGTTCTCTTATGTCTGTATTCGTGGTCTCTGTCGTCTGTCGTCTGTGTCTGTCGTCGACATCTGTCTCAGTCTGACATTCCTTCTCGCATTAGATTGTTGATTTATAAATCAATGTCTTAAATGTGCTCTTTGTAATCTGGAAGTTAGTGCTGTTTGGTGTCCTTGCTTCACAAACCTGGTCCTGTAAGAACGAGGCTCAGTGCAACTGGTTTGCATCAATAACCGAGGGGCAGACAATTCCAATTACAAGAAAGCATCCAAAATGCAAAACTCGTGCGCATCCGGTTTGTACTCAAACTAAACTTTATGAAAACGGCCAAAACATATATAGTGTTGCGGATTTGAGAATCCTGTTGTAAATATCACCCTCTGTAAATAGTGTAGTAATTCTTGTAAATACCTCCGTTAAGTGTAAAGATCAAAGGTCGTCCCCTTAGTTAATCCATCGCATGCACGTAGAGAATCATATACCCTTCTAAATAGGTATTTCTTATTCTATGTAGTTTAAGGATCTGTTTCCCACTAATTGACACTGCATTGCACCGAATCAGATAAGATAGAATCCCCTGTCAATTGCCACCCATAAAACGCCATTGCCGGCAGCGTTCGCTGCCCTTTGGGTGGGGTTATTGGCCTCACCATCGCCCCAAACTCCATTACGCACGCGGTCAAGCCCACGATCAAGGGCGTTGCCCGGCCCTCGTCATCAGAAGGTGGAGGCAGCGACCCCCCACCAGCCAATCAGGGCTGGTGAGATACCATCACGGGCGTGGCACGGATTGATCTAAGAGCGCCCGCCCGCGCAAGCCGCGCAAGCCAAGGTGGTGGCGCAGGTGCCAGAAGCGATATAAAAGCGCCCGCGCAAGCCTTTTCGAGAGAAGTGCGTAAGAGTCCAGTTGAGGAGAAGCAGAGAGAGGGATTTGAGGGAGGTGCGCTGGACCAGAGGCAGATTCTGCGGGGTAGGAAAAGAGCGTCGGAGACGCAGGAGGCGGAGGACGCGTGAGACAGCTGCCGGTGTGAAACCGAATACGTGGAGCTGCCGGCTCCTCGCTGCCAGCCCGATGCGGAGCTGTGTGCCGGGTTTCGCCTCGAACCCACAAGCGTGGACCAAAGCGCGAGCTTGGAGCCGAACCTCGACGCCACCATCTACCTGGACCCTCCTCTGCCGACCCATACCATCCCTGCCTTTCCATCCTTTTGTGTACGTCAGTTTGTTTTGTGTGTATTGTCCCTGGGTATAGGTAAGCTTGTATAAGTTAATATTTGCACGGTGTCTCCTCCTGCTTCTGTCTTTATTTTCGTATTTTTCCTTCTTCCTTGGTTTCTTTGGTCTTGTACATAATAGTTAGTAATAAATCCCTGTTCTTCCTACCTTGCCTTCTTTCCTTTACATCCGTTTCGTTTTAGTGATTTACCCATTGAATACCTGTGGCACAATTTGGCCAACGTTTAGGATCGGGTGTAGTATTGCTAATGGTTCGAGCCGCGGCTGCTAATCCGCTCGGCAAATAACATCTTGTCCGCGGTCTCGAATGAGGTTGCTCACCTGCCTCTCTGGAGGGAGCTGGGCAGCTTCAGGACTCACGTCGGTCAGTCACAGACAAGGGGATTAATCCCCCCTTGGTAAGGGGAAAAAGGGCCGACGGTGAGATCCGCAACAATTGGTGTCAGGAGCGAGATTCGGACCTGAAGTGCACTTATCACACTCAAAACACGAGTGGCCAAAATTTTATTAAAACATCCTAAATTTAAAATCGTGCCATGGATAATCAAGGCGATCGGGTGCCGGTGGGGGAGATAGAAGGGTTAGAAGCGACCCAGGACCCCAGGGAAATGTATATGGGGGAGAGAGAGGAGAGCAATGAGGATGTGGTTGCGGGGGTATCAGGTGCATAGGATGGCGACGCCGTGCACGAGGTTGGAGGCGCACAAAATGGCGCCTTGCACATGGCTGCGGCGGCCACGCCCGCAGCGCCGATGGACTGGGTCCATTTTCTGGCACAAATGAGGGCCTCTATGGAAGAGTCAATGTATAATTGGAAGAGGGACGCCATGTCAGACGAATCTGGGTGTGATCTGGAAAAATTGAGGGAGGAATCCAGGTGTGAAGTGGAAAAACGGAGAGCAGAGGCAAGAAGGGGATAATAAAAAAATGATGGAGGACATGAGGCGCAAGTCGGGCGAGCAGGTCCCAAGGGTGCACGACGAGGTAACGCGACTCGAGAAGCGCCGGTTGAGCGAGGCGGAGGAAAGCGTGGGTAAAATGACGGGTGTAGAGATCGCGACCCTGGGTATGGAAAAGCCGGCGACCGCTGAGGTCGAGGGAATTTTAATACAGCCAGCGGTCGTCGAGGTGAGTAAAGAAAAAGTAGTGGGAATTGAAATTGGAGAGCCCGGGGGCTTAGAAAAGCACTCACGGCAGGGAAAGATGGAAAATGTGCAAAGTCCCTGCTCACATCACGATGCTGTGCTTAATAACACCAAATAAAGTTTGCAGGTGGTGTTGGAGCGAAGGAGAAGAATCCCCCAGGTGAGTCGTGCTGTATATTGTGCGGGGAGATTTTGCAGGAGGATGTTTGGCGCAGAATTTTTTTTCACGCGCTTGGGATCGAGAAAGCATCCGGGCATTGGTGGAGGGTCCGTGGTGCGCTGTGTGAGTGGAAATGGCGCGTTTGTGGAAAAAAAGTGTGCGTCGGAGCGAGAATGCACGTCGGAGTGTACGGAGTGTGGCACGGAGAGTGAGTTGGTGGTGGCGCAGGTGCCAGAGGGCACATCGGAGCGTGAGTGTGAAACCGAGTGCGAACGAGAATGCACGTCAGAGTGTATGGAGTGTGACACGGAGAGTGAGTTGGTGGTGGTGCAGGTGCGAGAGGGCACATCGGAGCGCGAGTGTGAAACCGAGTGCAAGCGAGAATGCACGTCGGGGTGTACGGGGTGTGACATGGAGAGTGAGTTGGTGGTGGCGCAGGTGCGAGAGGGCACATCGGAGCGTGAGTGTGAAACCGAGTGCGAGCGAGAATGCACGTCGGAGTGTTTGGAGTGTGACACGGAGAGTAAGGTGGTGGTGGAACGTGTGCGAGAGTGTACACCTGAGTTGGTAGTGGCGCAGGTGCGAGAGGGCACATGGAAGCGCGTGATCGGGTGTGCAAAAGAGTGCACACCCATGGTTGTCCCAGAGGATGTGACCGAGGAGCGGGTGCAAGAATGCATGCTTGGAATGGTTGAGAGTGTGCGAGAACGCACACCTGAGTTGGTTGTGGCGTGGGTGCGGGAGAGCCCATTGAAGCGCGTGAGTGGGTGGATGCAAGAGTGCACCCCATGAGTGGTACGGAGTACGTACCGAGGGAGAGTGCGCAAGACGGTGCGTGAGGTGTGTTAAGGAAGTGTGCGAATGGCGAGTGTGTGTGAGAGGTGTGGTGTGTAACAGGGAGTGCGGTGGTGGAATGGACGGAGTGTGAGGGATGCACTGGAGACGCCGGGTTTTGTGAGTGTGAAAAGGGTCGTGTATGCGAGTAAGGCATCGACGTTAAACGGGGCAGCGTTTAGGGCAACGGTTAGCCGACGCGAGCACTCAGGGCGCGATGCGCTTTTTTGGATGCGAGACTCGGCGCAGATCGGTGCTGCATCGCTTCTCTTCGAAGCGTCGCGCCGGATTCGGGCCTGGCCCCGCCCCGCACGGTCGAGTCCGGGCTTTGCCGAGCAAGGCGACCAGTCTGGTTCAAGGACAGGTAGGAGGGATCGGAACGGTGCCCCCTTGCGGGGGCGGGGTTCTGACCGGGCGAGATTGAGCCATCGGGCCGGGGACTGGAAGGTGCCGCGCCGAGATGGTGCGTGGAATCTCGGCCCGACCAAACCGCCTCCCCTGAACCGAATGCCGGACGGATTCAACCTGCAGACGACCAAACTACCCGAATTCATTGCTCGGCTTTGCGAAGCCGAGTTTTAATGATGTAACGACGCACCGAGGCTCAGATATAGTGGACTGTGATGATGATAGTGTTTTGGATTCGAAATTTTGGAATAGTGAGTAGGATTGGCAGTGGTTGGCAAATTTTGATTTGCAGGAATTTGATGGCAAAATTGATAGTGGGACATGCCCGATGTGGTGGGATGGCAACTCTGCCATCCCTCCCCAATGGGGGCACATGAGCTATAGTTTTATGGGGTTTATGGCAGCGTAAGCTCACCGAGGGAGGGTTAGGATAAAATGATAGGGATCTAGAGAAGATGACCATAGGTAACGGTAGAGGTAAGTAGCAACATTATACAGGTAGTGGGGACATAGGTAGATTAGTTTGGATTATAACAACGAGGGAGCGCAATAGTATAAGGGGCGACTGGGAAGCGCAAGTTTCAGAAGGGAGTAGTCAGCTTAGATGATGCCGTGTGTTTGAGAATCGAAAGCGTATGAAGCAGTGTATGAGTGAGTAATGGTGATTGTGGATTGTATTGAGCGTGGAAGTGTATGGAGCAGTGTATGAGGAACAATTGTGGTTGTGCATTGTATTGAATGATTGAAGAAGCCTGGGAGGAAGGAGGGTGCAGGAAGCACCAGGTGTGATTGCACAGGTGTGCAAGTGAACAGGTGTATGGAGCAGTGTATGAGTGAGTAATGGTGATTGGGAGTTGTATTGAGCAAATGGTCCTGGAGGAAGGAGGGTGCAGGAAGCACCAAGTGTAATGGCACAGGTGTGCAAATACAGGTGTATGGAGAATGGTTGTGTGGAATACATGGAGTATGGAATATATGGAGTATGGAATGGATGGTGTGGAGTGAGTATGGTGAAAACTGTGGAGTGGAGTGGATGGTGCGAAGGCAGTGGATGGGGAGGATGGACCCCATCACGAATACCCGGGGAGGGTAGTTTAAGAGTTAGGTAGAAAGAGTAGGTAAATTGTGGTTGGATATTGGCATCTGTGGTGCATGGTGGAAGAATGGTGTTTGGATGGGTGCATTAGTGTCGTGGAAATGGCTGGGCATGTGGCCTGTTAGTGTGTGTAGTTAAATGGGCACTCCGCCACTGTTGGGATGTCGGCCAGGTGAGGCCGCAGGTGGGCTCTGGGAGCCGGTAGAGTTGTTGTGGATGGGGCCCGAGGATCCAAAGGATGGACCCGGGTAGCCCAGTGCCAGAGAGGGCACCGAGTGGGGAGAGCGCCAGAGGGCCTTCCCCAGTTAGGTTAGGTAAGGAGCAGGTAAGCTCGGAGGCAACTGCAGTGGTGGAGGTGTGCAGGTGGGTAGACCTGCTGGGAGAGCCACACGACCCAGTCCTGAAATTGTGCAAAGGCACAGGGAGTTGAATCGGGGGAGTGAGACCCCAAATTGATGAAGCACCACAGTTTGGTCAATGGGAATTGGTTCTTAAAACCGCATAGAGTAAGATGGCCAATGGATTGGCAGGGAAAGACCCCATGTAGTGTAAAGTGTATTAAAGTCATTTAGGGGATAGTTAGGATTGAAATCTCCTCGCACCATTTACATCCACTCATCTGAGGTGACAGAACACCACACCATGCCATGTTATTGTTTTTTTGTGTGCAAATGTTTGGAATGTGAGACGCATCATGATGTGGGTGTGACATTGTGCTGATGTTCCATCTCTCCCTCCTTAAGCGGGATTGATGATGAATTGGGGATGGCAAATTTTGGATTAGTGTGATTGTGACGAATTTGGTATAGGGGAAATATGGGGAAGACGTGACGGTAGAGACGAATTGTAGATTGTTGTAAATATGGGTAAGGACAAGGGTGGAGTAGGTAACAGGGGGGGGGTGACGTACGGTAGGGACAAGCTTTCTCACTTCACTCTCCGTGCGCACCTTGTTCTGCATTACCTGTGTTGATGTGTACCCTTGCGCCCTTACCCCTCACTCACCTGTCTTCTCTGTCTTCCTTCCCCGACCCATGGATCGTGCTCTCTGGGCACTGAAGGGAGCGTGCGGGAGTCCGCCATTGTGTGCCCGAACGCCCGCAACCAGCTGCCTGCATCGATGCACCACTTATGGACCACATGTCTGTCGCTGAGCACCACTCATGGACCCCACGTGTTGGGGTATGGCCCCTCTGCTGGGACCGGCCACGATGGCCCAAGATCTTGCTTGCGGACCCGGTGAGGTGGCACCAAGCCCACAGGTGAACCACCCATAGTTGCCCCCTGTGGGCCATAAATAAAAAGTGGACACGTTTTGTGCTTTTTATCATTATGTCCAAATAGGCCGCCAGCAAGAAGAACAAGAAAGACAACATCTGGAAGAACAATGGCCAGCAGAGGGAGCCGAAGAACAAGACCACCAACAGGGTTTTTTTTTTGTTTTTTTTGTTAACTATGGTGAATGTGCACTCTGGTGCGTTTTGGTGCTTTATGGTGCTCTTTGTTAGTGCTGGTGCGTCGATGCAGCGCAGGCTGTTTCCCCCCCATCCCCTCCCCCCCACAAAAGAACAATCGCAGGTCCTGGGTTGCAGTGTAAATACAATCAGCGTCACTTGTAAATAATGCTCCCCACCGTTCATGTTTAGTTGAAAACCATTCCGCAATTTGGTTATCCTGTGGTCGTGTATCTGTTAGGCAGGGTGCAATGCAGCAGAGGGACATACTTATTTGTGTTTTAAAACTGTCACACTCAGGGTCAGGTTAATTGTAGAGGGAACTACACCTACGTGTCGCACTAAGTAAAGTTGTATAGGCCCGGGACGTGCCTGGAGGATGAGGGTGCAGTGTTGCGGATTTGAGAATCCTGTTGTAAATATCATCCTCTGTAAATAGTGTAGTAATTCTTGTAAATACCCCCGTTAAGTGTAAAGATCAAAGGTCGTCCCCTTAGTTAATCCATCGCATGCACGTAGAGAATCATATACCCTTCTAAATAGTTATTTCTTATTCTATGTAGTTTAAGGCTCTGTTTCCCACTAGATGACACTGCATTGCACCGAATCAGATACGATAGAATCCCCTGTCAATTGCCACCCATAAAACGCCATTGCTGGCATCGTTCGCTGCCCTTTGGGTGGGGTTATTGGCCTCACCATCGCCCCAAACTCCATTACGCAAGCGGTCAAGCCCACGAACAAGGGCGTTGCCCGCCCCTCGTCATCAGAAGGTGGAGCCAGCGAGCCCCCACCAGCCAATCAGGGCTGGTGAGATACCATCACGGGCGTGGCGCGGATTGATCTAAGAGCGCGATATAAAAGCGCCCGCGCAAGCCTTTTCGAGAGAAGTGCGTAAGAGTCCAGTTGAGGAGAAGCGGTGAGAGGGATTTGAGGGATGTGCGCTGGACCAGAGGCAGATTCTGCGGTGTAGGAAAAGAGCGTCGGAGACGCAGGAGGCAGAGGACGCGTGAGACAGCTGCCGGTGTGAAACCGAATACGTGGAGCTGCCGGCTCCTCGCTGCCAGCCCGAAGGGGAGCTGTGTGCCGGGTTTCGCCTCGAACCCACAAGCGTGGACCAAAGCGCGAGCTTGGAGCCGAACCTCGACGCCACCATCTACCTGGACCCTCCTCTGCCGACCCGTGCCATCCCTGCCTTTCCATCCTTTTGTGTACGTGAGTTTGTTTTGTGTGTCTTGTCCCTGGGTATAGGTAAGCTTGTATAAGTTAATATTTGCACTGTGTCTCCTCCTGCTTCTGTCTTTATTTTCGTATTTTTCCTTCTTCCTTGGTTTCTTTGGTCTTGTACATAATAGTTAGTAATAAATCCCTGTTCTTCCTACCTTGCCTTCTTTCCTTTACATCTGTTTCGTTTTAGTGATTTCACCATTGAATACCTGTGGCACGATTTGGCCAACGTTTAGGATCGGGTGTAGTATTGCTAATGGTTCGAGCCGTGGCTGCTAATCCACTCGGCAAATAACATCTTGTCCGCGGTCTCGAACGAGGTTGCTCACCTGCCTCTCTGGAGGGAGCTGGGCAGCTTCAGGACTCACGTCGGTCAGTCGCAGACAAAGGGATTAATCCCCCCTTGGTAAGGGGAAAAAGGGCTGACGGTGAGATCTGCAACAATATATATATATATATATATATATATATATATATATATATATATATATATATATATATATATATATATATATACATATATATATATATATTGTAACGGTTCTGAGAAGTGTAACGGTTTTTTTGAGAAGTGTAACAATTTTGGAGGAAGTGTAACGAATGTGAAAACGTTACAATGTGAACGTTACAAAAGTATGGTAACACCCTGGTAATGTAAATAATGGTCGCAGCCGTCCTCCTAGTTAATTCCATGAAACTTACACGCAGGTCACGATATATCTTTTTAAATAGTGTATTTCCTTATTCTATGTAGGCTAAATATGTGTTTCCCACTAGATTGACTTTGCATTGTATCAAACAAAATAAGCATAGGCCCTTGCAATTTCCCCAAACATCTCCGCTCTCCAAAGTTCTTTTAAAAAGGGTGCGAGTTGTGTTCAATCCCGCAAGCCGCCATTGCCCATGTGCTAACCTCGGAGAAGAAAGGCGTGTCTCCACCTCGTCATAGAGGGGAGGAGTGAGCCAGCCCTAACAGCCAATCAGCACCGCGGTGAGCGACCCGGTAGGCGTGCCCTCGGAGCCGGCGGCTTGATTCCGCCCGAGGTGATAAAAGCGACTGTAAGGGACTGCTTCATGAGATGACTTGGGAGATGACCGGGGAGAGGAGCGAAGAGGCGGCACCAAGGGGAGCGGTGAGATGCGAAACGCTCCAAGCCAAAGAGGAGAGGTACTCGCAAAGGAAACCAGCTTTGGAGAGACGCGCTGAAAGGAGGGAGACGGCTCCACTAGAAGAAGAGGAGCAGGTGTGCCGAGCCAGCGCGTGACGTCTACAGCAGCGGATACGCGACGGAGGGTTTTCCCGCCAAAAACCGCGAGGAATTCAGAGCTGCTGCCTCCGACCTTGCCTCCCTCTCCAGCAATCCACCTCAAGCCCTACCTGTCTGCAATATCCCCTGTTAGTGTAGCAGCATAGCAAACCTGTTGTGCATTTTGTGATACAAGCACCAAATTTGGCACAAATGTACATTAATATGTTGCGAACATTTTCAGATATTGGGCCACTTGAAATTCCGTAATTTTTTTTTTCAAATTTTTTCAAATTTCGTAATTTCAAATTTTTCGGGTGACACCGTCACAATTTCGGTCTTCGAGGCCGGCCGATATAGTGGGGCGGCTTAGCCCAAATATTCAAAAGAATTGTGCATTTTGTGATACAAGCACCAAATTTGGCACAAATGTACATTAATATGTTGCGAACATTGTGTGGTCAGCAATGAAGACGAGAGTCTGAATTACATGTATGCAAAAGACCTTGTGAACCAGTGAAGCAAATACACGGGTAAGCATGAATTAAATCTAGGGCATGATATAATTTCCATGATGTTTACCTCTACACTCAATGGTGGAAGGAGGTAATGTTTTGATCCCAGCTTGTCTGTATGTCTGTTTGTCTGTTAGTCCACAAAATTCCAGACAAAGCTTGTAGTAGTGGTAGTTGTAGTGGTAGTGGTGATAACAGAAATTGTTATATAGAACTGAACTTATATTATTATTATATGCAGAAAATAACTTCATTTCTATATGCCCTGCAGTGGACAGGTTAATTGGTTTATGCACTGAAGGGGTCACCCTGGTGTGCACTGCTGTGTTCTGCCTCACTGAGTTGTTCAGGTATGATGTACTCAGCACAAGCTTCCGGTTGGCCCGGAGGTGGGGGTGCGGGGCCTGTCACGGAACGTCAAAACAAACGGCCTGCCGGGGCCGCCCAAAAGTCGGGCGTGAGGGGCGCGTCCACTAATGGAACGCCTCTCGCTTCCCAGATCGAGGGCCACGTGGTCAGGAGAACCTCGTCCCTTCCGGTCACACTTTGCCTATCGGCCGGCCTCGAAGACCGAAATTGTGACGGTGTCACCCGAAAAATTTGAAATTACGAAATTTGAAAAAATTTGAAAAAAAAATTACGGAATTTCAAGTGGCCCAATATCTGAAAATGTTCGCAACATATTAATGTACATTTGTGCCAAATTTGGTGCTTGTTTCACAAAATGCACAATTCTTATGAATATTTGGGCTAAGCCGCCCCACTATGTGTAAGTGTGAACGTCGTCTGTCCTACTCGTTGTCTTGGGGTTAAGTAAAATGAATAGTGTAAGTTAACAATTCGCTGTGTGACTGCTTCTTCCATCCATTGCTTGTGTGTGTATAATAAATCTGTTCTTCCTCCGTACTCTGTCTTCTTCTCTTTTCATTCTCTTTCGGTCGCTTTAGAGGTTTCCCGATTGAATATCTGCGGTGCGATCTGGTCAAAGTTCTGGGTGAATCGGGTTCTAATCGGGGAGTAACTGTTCGGACGCGGTAATACCAACCGCTCGGTAAAATAACATCTAAAAACCGCGTCTGCAACAATATATATATATATATACATATATATGTATATGTATATATATATATATATATGTATATATATATATATATATATATGTATATATATACTAGCAGAAGTACCCGGCATTGCCGGGCGGGGGAGGGGAACGGGGGGGGGAGGGGAGAAGAGTGGGAGGGGGAGAGGGGAGAAGAGGGGGGAGGGTGAGGGATGGGAGGGGGTGGGGGGAGGGAGGAGGGAAGGGGGGGAGGGGAGGGGGGAGGGAGGGGAGAGGGGAGGGGGAGGGGAGGGGGGAGGGGAAGGGGGAGGGGGGATGGTAAGAGGGGGGGATGGGGAGGGTGAGGGATGGGAGGGTGAGGGGGGAGGGGGAGGGGGTGGGTGGGAGGGGGGAGGGGATGGGAGGGGAATGGGGGGGAGGGGAGAAGAGTGGGAGGGGGAGGGGGAGATGGGAGAAGAGGGGGGATGGGAGGGTGAGGGATGGGAGGGGGGAGGGGGGTGGGAGTGGGAGGGGGAGGGGATGGGAGGGGATGGGAGGGGAGAAGAGTGGGAGGGGGAGGGGGAGGGGGTGGGAGGGGATGGGAGGGGAGAAGAGTGGGAGGGGAGGGGGAGAGGGGAGAAGAGGGGGGATGGGGAGGGTGAGGGATGGGAGGGGGTGGGAGGGGGGAGAGGGGGGAGGGGGGAGGGGGGGTCTTCTTCCTTGATTTAATTTAATTAAATCTTCCTTGATTTAATTCATATCGCACAAAATCGATACAAAACACGATCGCATAAAAGGTGAAGTGACGTGTGACGGGGTGGAACATCACGTGATCGCTCTGAGCGAATCAGTCTGGCGGTGGGAATGGAACATCACGTGATCGCTCTGAGCGAATCAGCAAGCTGCTCTGGAACCGGCTGAGATTAGCGGGCACTTCGCTGAAATGCGCTGAGGTAAATATGAATAAAAAATATGGATCGTCAAATATTTTGAGTTCGGCCATGTTCGTCCCACGCTCAATGGCCATGTCTATGTCAAATATCAAGCACGTAAGCCTCTCCGTTTAGGAGTGTATCGGTAACATTACACACACACACACACACACACACACACACACACAAACTGTGTTTTATATATATATATATATATATATATATATATATATATATACTGTATATATATATATAAATATATATATATTGTTGTGGATATGAGAATGGTTTTTTTTATTTATTGTTGTTGCAAAAGGTTGTTGAAAATATCGCCCCTCCTCCCTCCGTTTGTGGTTG
>NC_136267.1:144703855-144824469 GCF_964187855.1 Myxine glutinosa
CACTCGACTTACCCACATGGGAAATCCAGTTGAATTCCCCAGATGAGAATTCCCCTCAGGCCCAGTTGAAATGAAAGTATATGATACTTCAAAGCAATTGATGGTTGTTCCCTGTGTTCCCTGTCATGGCTAGGTTAGAATGATTGTATAATACATTACAAATGCTGATTTACGAACCTATATGGCATATGCCATACGTACATGTACATTATTGCTCATATCTCAGAAACTATTGGAGTGCCCATCGCAAAACTTATGTGGAAGCTTGTTGACATCATAAGGTACATCTGGGATGAATTTGAGGAAATTTGAAGGATACATTTTTTTTGGATTCACGATTGAAGTTTATATTTTGTGATAACTTTTTTGTGATTGAGGTAGGAAAATGTTGCCCAGACAAATTTATAGGGCATGAAAATACCTTTAATATGACACCAAAAACCAGCTCTCTAGGTGTTATACTTTTAGAGATATGGCCATTTGAATTCGCGACATCGCGCTAATTAGTCCAAAGTTCGTTTTTTTTTTTGTTTTTTTTTTTTTTTTTGTATACAAGATCGAGGCTCGTGAAAGAGCGAACATTAATCCACAGAAAGACAAACCGACACATAAAACATATAACATCGGAGCGGTAGACAAGATGGGGAGAGAGGGGAAGGACACAAACACAACATTTGAGAGCAGGACCGAGAGACATGGAGACATCGAGAGATCTGAGAGAGGGCGAGGGCTTTGGGGTGGGGGGGGCAGTGGGAAGGGGGCGGTGGGAGTAGGGAGTATAAAACATATGGATACTGCCAGGACTTCCAGAAAGAAGTTGGAATTTCAAACAAGTGGATCTGGGGTGAATTAGCGGGGGTAGAAAAGATCAAGGTTTGGATGGGGAAGATAAGAGATGGTGGTGAACAGCTGTTTTAAAGACCTGGAGGGAGGAGTGGATTGAAGGGAGTGAGGAGTTTGTTCCAGAGGCGGGAGAAAAGAGGAATGAAAGAGTGAAGGTGAGCAGAGAGCCGAGATTTCGGCAGTTTAACCATCAGAGGGTTGCTGGCAGATCTTGTGCGACCTGTAGGAATATTTGGGGGACAGAGCACAGAGAGAGCTGGGGTGCCTGTATCTCACTTCCGTTAACCTGTATCTCACTAATTAAGAGGCTGTTAGCAAAAATATTTGAGTTCTAGCTGTTTTTCATGGGTCCCAATTGGTTCCCAAAGTTTTACAAAAATCTGAGAGATGACGGCAGATTCTTTGATGATTTGACATGGAATGACCCAAAATTTGTTTCCTTCTTGTAAATGCTTGTGAATAATACATTTGTTTGCTGTGCATTTATAGAAGCCAGGGATCCTAGTTTGTTTGTTGTGGGGCTGTGGGTGCTTTGCTTTTACCAAGAGGTCCCTGAGTGTCCGACCACGTCGAAATGATGTTAGTGGAGGTTGAGGAAATGTGGTGCCGAGTGTTTCGGATTGATGGTGGAGAGGAAGGGCCTTATCAGAATACTTGGCAATTGGGATGAGGTCGG
This sequence comes from Myxine glutinosa, assembly GCF_964187855.1. Lineage (NCBI taxonomy): Eukaryota > Metazoa > Chordata > Myxini > Myxiniformes > Myxinidae > Myxine > Myxine glutinosa. The sequence continues at coordinate 144,705,375 of NC_136267.1, forward strand.
AGAGTAGGTGGTTACCAGTGGAACACGGTTAGTTGCAGGTTAGGGTTTGTAAGTCAGAAGGTCTGCTCTCGGTATGCGTTTTGCTCGGTTTATTGCTTCTTTCACAGAGTGAGGGTCATAGTTTCTTGCAATGAAGTGTGTTTCTAATTGGCAGAGAGAAGTTTCTTCTGCCATTTTTGTTGAGCAAATGCGTCTTACTCTGAGTGCTTGACTGTATGGTATGCTTGCAATTGTATGTTTAGGATGAGATGAAGAAGGGAGAAGGTAAGAGTGAGTGTCTGTTGGTTTGATGTATAGTTCTGTTTCGAGTCTGTTATTTTGAAGCGTGAGTGATGTGTCTAGAAAGTGAACTTCGGACTGTGAGCTGTCGAATGTAAACTTGATGGTCGGATGAATCAAATTTAATTCATTTGGAATTGTGTGAGACTACGGGGGGATTTTGACCAGATGAACTGGATGTCATCAATATAACGTACCAGGATTTTTCCAAGATGCCGTGATGAGGTTGTGCATTGATCTTGGCCTCTATCAGTATTGGGTAGACAACCTCACCTCAATCATTCATTCTTTCTTTCATTCATACATTCACCCATTCATTCATTCTACTTTTTATGTCATTATATAATATATAAATATATTATATGAATATAAATGGTATATGAATATATGCTTGTGTGTTTATGTATGTATCTCTATATTTGTATATGCACGTGCACCGGAACTGTAACGCAAACGGTAACTGTAAGCTGCGCTTCACTTCCGTTGAACTTGGGGCCGGTGAGTGAGCTTTGGCGTGGCTCTTCCTTTTGTATGCATTTTCTACACATATCACACATCTTACACACATATAACTATACATACTTGTCTGATATACATGCCTGTTGTTTTCGTAGACTAGAAGAAGACCTTTGTTGGTCGAAAGCTTGTCAAATTAAAGATCGACGTCCTGAAGCTACGTCCGCGTCTGATTTAACCTCCAGATTATTTATTTAATGCAAATGAGACGCCCTGCTCGTACTGTGGAGTTTCTACTATTTCTCACAGTTATATATATTATTATATATATATATATATATATATATATATATATATATATATATATTGTTGCGGATATGAGATTGGCATCCATCCATATCCGCTTGTAAATATTCCCCTATTTCCTCATCCTTCCAACTATCCCCAATCCCCCATTCCCTAGTCCCATTTCCTGTAAACAACACTCTGTAGACCCGACCTCCCCCTATTTCCCCCATTAAATGTCGCATCCAGGTCCACCGCATCTCACGTAGACAACTATAGGACATCTTGCTAGTTATTCTTAGTCTATGTCAGTTAAGGACTCGTTTCCATTAATTCTGACTCTTCGTTGCACCAGAATGTGATTGTATGGCACCGTTAGGAGTTTAGGACCTCCCAATACCTCCCCGCAGCTCTTCCTCATGGAACAACAACAACAACAACAACAACAACGGCGGCGGCGCGGGGAGTGTGCGTCCTCACTCCGGCTTGGTTGGTAGGGGTGTTGGGAGCAACACCAGGCTTTCCAACGAGCCGCCATTGAACATGTTCTCGACGGGGTTACCACGTAGGGGCTCGCTGTCAGCTCCTCGTCAAGGGCGGAGCCCGGTAACCACCGCACCCAATGGGAGCGGCGGACGGTCCCATCTGGGGCGGAGCCAAGCAGCCGAGGGCGTGTCACTCCCCGTTGAGCAATGCGCAGGAAGAGGGAGGTGACGTCAGATGCGCGCTGAGCTTGAAGCAGAGAGACGCCACCTCCGAGCGCTGCAATACCTCCCCGCATCTCTGGACTGGACCGTGCTTGATTCTGCCCCTGAGCCAAGGTGCACCTTGTGCTATCGACTGCCTGTCCTTCCCTGCCATCAATCCCTGTGTAAGTCAGTCTTGTTCCGTTTGTCTGTGGTCTGTCTGGGATAGATAAGATTGTGTCTAAGTGCCTATCTCTTCTGTGCTTTACCTCTTACCTTGTAATCTACCCCTTTTTTCCACCACCAATTATATCCTCCTCCGGAGGTCTTGAGAACTGTACCCCTTGTGTCGTTTCATTTATCCCAGCCGTTGTGTCCTTTCCTTCATTGATTTAGCATAGCGCGACTTGGTCAACGTCGGGTGGAATCGGGAAAACTGTGCGAACACGGCGGCCATTCCGCTCGGCCCATCATAACATCTAAGCCGTGTCTGTAACAATTGGTGTCGAGGAGTGAGATCGGACCCGAAGCGCGCTTAACGCGCTCAAAATTACAAGTACCGAAATTTGTTTTGTTTTAAAATAAAAACCACGAATTTTGAAAGTCGCGCTATGGCGGATCAAGACGGCTGGTTCCGGTAGAGGAGAGTGAGGCAGGGTCGATCCAGGACCAAATGGAGGGACATGAGAGAGCGAAGCAGTGAGGGCGGCAGGTTCGCAAAATGGAGTCCTCGCGCACGAGGTTGCGGGGGCGCAAAATGGCGCCTCGCACATGGCTACGGCGGCCGCACCCGCTGCACAAGTGGGAGGGATGGCCCAAATGCAGGCCCTCATGGAGCAATTTATGGTACAAATGCAGGCGTCCCTCAACCTGCAGAAGGACGATATGAGGGCTAATAGTCAGCAATTGGGGAATCGGATGGATGCTCAGAGTGAGCAAATGAGGGCTGATAGTGAGCAAATGAGGGCTGATAGTGAGCGATTGGGTGAGCGATTGGAGGGCCAAATGGGGGTAATGGGGAACCGGATGGATGCTCAGGGTGAGCGATTGGAGGGCCAAATGGGGGTAATGAGGGACGAAGCGAGGGGTACCGGTGAGGGGTTAGAACAAAGGATGGGGGCCCAGATCGGAGGGTTAGGGAGTAGAATAGAGGGATTAGACAATAGATTAGGGAAATACAGGAGGGTTAATGGGGTAGAAAACAGAATGGCCGCTCAAGAGAATCAAATGGAAGGGATGCAAAAGGGGTTAGAGGGGTTAGAAAACAGTATGGAAGGCAAATTGAGGGACATGAGGGACCAAGTGGAAAGGGAAGTTAAAAAAATGGGGCAGCAGATAGAGGGGGTCAGAATGGGGGTAGAAACTAAATTGGATGCTCACAGGGAGGAAATGGAGCAGATGAGGGTGGCATCTGGGCAGAGATGCAAGTGATGGGAGAGGAGATCAGAAGAGGTGTGAGTGAGGAGTCGGAGGAGTGCGCGAGGAGGTGAGGCACTGTAAGGAGCGCATGGAGAAGGAGGTGAGAAAGGGGACTGTAAAATTGCAAGGTGGTATAGAGGAGTTGACGCTGGGAGTAGAACAACTGACAGTGGACAAAAGGAGTTGGGGGACCAGGTAAAGAAGAACACAGCGGTAATAGAGGGTTTAAAATCGACACAGAAGGAGATGAAAAAGGACGTAGGGGTAATTAAAAAAGAGTGTCAGACGGTACATGAGGACCTGACGAGGAAAATGGACGAGGTGATAGAGGTAATGAGACGAAGGACCGGCAGGTGAGGACGCACATAGAAACGGTCAAGGTGGCCTTAGAGGACGAGCTTGAGGAGACGCACCGGGAAATAAAAGAGGTGAAGCAGAAATTAGAAGAAGTGGAAGAAGGGGTAAGCGAAATTAAGAAGCGACGGAGAGGGGATAAGAAAGAGATAAAGGAGGAAGTAAAAGAATTGGTCCAAAGTCTGTGTTCGGATCGTGATGATGTGCTCATTAACCGGATGAGGGATTCGCAGGTGATGGAGGAGAAGCGAAGAGGAAGAGGACCCGGTGTAAGTGGTGACCAATATGGTCGTGCGTATGATGCGCCAGGTGATTTAATGAGCTTGGGGGTCGAGATGGACCTGGGTGTTCGTGAGAGGCCGTTGGTGAAGTGTGCGACAGGTCTGGTGTGCGAAAAAGGAGGTGTGCGAGAAAGTCCGACTCTGGGGTGTGTGAGGAAAAAGTGCATGCCAAGGAGTGAGGGTGCTGTCGAGAGTGAGTCGGTCGTAGCGCGTGTGCGAGGGAGCACATGGAAGCGCGTAGTGAGGAGTGTTACGGAGGGTGTAAAGGGAGAATGCACGCCTGTGGTGAGTGTTACAGAGGATGTAACGGGAGAGGGTGTGCGAGAAAGATGTGTGACGGACAGCTGCATGGGGAAAGAGTGCGCTGTCAAAAGTAAGGAAGAGTGTACACCTGTGGTGAGTGTTACAGAGGGTGTAACGGGAGAGTGTGCGCGAGAAAGGTGTGTAACAGACAGGGGCATGAGAAAAGAGTGCGCTGTCAAGAGTAAGGGTGAGTGCGCAACCGAGAGTGGAGGTGAAAGTAGTGAGAGGGACACTGAGCGTGAGTTGGTTGTGACAGGTGAGAAAGGAAGCACACCTGGAATGGTAGAGCGTGTGTGGGAATGCACGCTGGAATTGGTAGTGAGGCACGTGGTTGGGTGTGCGAGTGAAAGCACACCTGTGATTGTCACAGAGGAGGTGACCGAGGAAGGGGCGCGAAGAGGTGTGTTGGTGAGGTGTGCGACCAACGAATGTGTGCCAAAGTGTTCGGTGGTCAGGTGTGTGACCAAGGCTGTGAGTGGAATGAGTGTACCGAGGTGTGTAAGGAAAGGTACGAGGAGCATGGGAACAGCTGGATGTATGGGCAAGAAAGGGGTAGCGTATGCATGTAAGCATGCAGGTGAGGCATCGACGGTAACCGGGTTAGCGGTTAGAACGACAGTTAGCCGAATCGGGCCCTCGGTGCGTGCCGGGCTTCGCGTGCCGCGAGAACCAGCGGGGATCCGAGCCACGGCGGGTTCGAAAGGACCGCCGTACGCGATCCACGCTGGGCCTCGCTTCGAACGGCCACGGCCGTGCTCCACTAGGCGGAGCGGGCAGCCCGATAGGAAGGGTCGTCATGGCGACCACCTTTTGTTGAGGCATTCCGGCAGGTCGAGATCGGGCCATGGGATGGCTCCGTGCCGAGATGGTGCGTGGGACCTCGGCCCGGGTAAACCTCCTTCCCTGCACCGAATGCGGGACGTATCCAGCCGCTGGCACCAAACAACCCGCATTCATGGCTTGGCTGTACGAAGCCGAGCTTTAGAAGTGAATTGGCGCACCGAGAGGCATTAGTAAGTAGACTGTAATGACGAGGATAGTGTTTTGGCCCCGAAATTAGAAAAACAAAATTTGATGATTGGCAAAGGATTGGCAGTAATGATTGGCAGATGATGGGTAGTGATTGGCAAATTTTTGATTTGTTGAAATTTGATGTGCAAAATTGGTAGTGGGAGATGCCCGATGTGGTGGGATGGCAACTCTGTCATCCCTCACAAATGCATGGGGCAAATGCGCTATAGTTTATGGGGTTTATGGCAGTGAAAACTAGCCCGGGTGGGTTAGGATATTGTGTGTAGGGATCTAGAAGATATTGACATTAGGTAACGTTAAGGTTTAGATAGTGACTGATACCCGTAGTGGGGACGCAGGTAGATTAGTATGGATGATAATGACGTGGGAGCGCAATAGTTTAAAGGGACGACTGGGAAGCGCAAGTTTCAGAGGGGAGTAGTTAGATGAGATGATGCTGTGTGAGAACTGGACAGGTGTGTGGAGCAGTGTATGAGTCGTGAGTGTTGTGGATCAGCGCGAATGCGCTTGGGGGAGAGAAGGGTGCAGGCGGCACCAAGTATGAGAGCACAGGTGTGCAAGCATAGGTGTGTGGAATATATGGAGCGGAGAATGAGTGGTGTGGAGAGAGTTGGAGTAAGTGGTACGGAGTGGTGTGCATGGTGCGAAGGTGTGAATGGGGGAAGAGTGGACCCCCATCACGAATACCCGGGGCGGGTAGTGTAAGTGTTAGGTAGAGGGTACAGGTAAATTGTGGTTGGATATTGGCATCTGTGGTGCGGGTGACAGAATGGTATTTGGATGGGTGCATTAGTGTTGTGGAAATGGCTGGGCGTGTAGCCTGTTAGTGTGTGTAGTTGGTTTGGGCACTCCACCACTGTGAGGATGTCGGCCAGGTGAGGCCGCAGGTGGGCTCTGGGAGCCGTTAGTGTCAGGGGGTGCCTGAGGATCCCGGGTGTGGATCGGGCAGCCCGTGCCAGAGAGGGCACTGAGGGGGTGAGAGTGCGAGAGGGCCTTTCCCAGTTAGTTAGGTTAGGGTGAGGAGCAGGTAAGCTCGGGTGGCAACTACAGTGGTGGAGGTGTGCAGGTGGGTAGACCTGCTGGGAGAGCTACACGTCACAGCCCAGAAATTGTGCGAGGGCACCGGGAGATGAATCGGGGGAGTGAGACCCCAAATTGAGAAGCACCACAGTTTGGTCAATGGGAATTGGTTTTTAGAACCCATAGTGTAAGTTGGCCAATGGATTGGCAGGGAAAGACCCCGGGTAATGTAAAGTTGTTAAAGTCATTTAGGAAATAGTTAGGATTGATGAACCTGTCGCACCATACGCAGCCACTTACCGGAGGTGATGATGATGACTCCACACCTGTGTTCCTTTGTTCTGTGTTGCAGGAAATGAGAATTGCTGTTGGATTTGTGAGACGCATCACGACGTGGATGAGACATTGGGGTGATTCCATCTCTCCCTCCCTAGGAGGGACTGATGATGAATTGGTGATGGCAAATTTTGATGTTGAGTTGGAGATGGCAAATTTTGATGAGAGTTGGAAATGGCAAATTTGATTGGTTAGGAGGGAGAGAAGACGAATTTGGTTTATGGGAGGAACGGGGAAGACAGTAGGGACGTTTGTTGATGTGTAAAGTAGATGTTTATGGGTAGTGTTGTGTTTTGTGGATACAGTAAGGGGTAAGGGAGGGGCAATGTAGGTTACCTGGTGGGGGGGGGGGCGTACGGTAGGAACGTACCTGTCTCACCTGGTTCCCATGTGCCCCCAGTGTGCATTACCTTATATTGCGTGCACTTTTGCGCCCTTACCACCTTACTCACTTGTCTTATTTTGTCTCCCACCTCCAAGGATCTGGCTTTGGGGCAGAGAGAGAGGTGCTGGCTCTGCAGTTGTGGGCCTGTACTTTCGCTGCTTGCTGCCTGGATCGATACACCATATGGACCGCAATTTTTGTGGCCGCCCACCATGGACCGCAGTTCTTTTGCGGGCAAGCACCACCCATGGATGGACCTCTGGGTCAACGTGGCACCTATGCCATACAGGTGAACCACTTATAGTTGGCCCCCTGACGGCCACAATTCAGAAATGGACGCGGTTGGCGCCTTTCTTTATTTTTAAAGAAGCCAGAAGGCCAAGTGCACTTCAAGAAGGCAAGAACAGCGGCAGAACATCGGCCGGCTGCGACACCACCGGTGACTATGAACACTTTATTGGTGCACCGGATGGTGCTGACTGTGTGTATGGGGTGGTGCTTTTGGTGCTTGGACGGGGTGCTCTGCACATTATTAAAGGCCATAGGGCCATAGGGCACTCGTGGGTTGGTGTATCGATGCTGGCATGCGTGCTCTCTCTCTATGCATAACATCTGCATGTGTTCCTCAAAGAACAGGTCCTGGATCGTAGTGTAAATATCAGTGTAGTCTTGTGTAAATGATGCTCCCTACCGGCTGTATGTTTAGTTTGAGGATGCTTTCCGCGATTCGGTTATCCTGTGGGTGTGTTTCTGTTAGGAGAAGGGTGCAACGTCGCAGGGGGACATATTTACTCATTTGTGAACATCTGTAAAACTGGCGCACTCAGGGTTGAGTTAATAGTAGAGGGAACTACATCTGAGTGCCACACTAAAGTAAGTAAAAATTTATCGGGTCGGGACGCCCCGAGGTAGATAAGGGTGCAATGTTGCGGATATGAGATTGGCATCCATCCATATCCGCTTGTAAATATTCCCCTATTTCCTCATCCTTCCCAACTATCCCCAATCCCCCATTCCCTAGTCCCATTTCCTGTAAACAACACTCTGTAGACCCGACCTCCCCCTATTTCCCCCATTAAATGTCGCATCCAGGTCCACCGCATCTCACGTAGACAACTATAGGACATCTTGCTAGTTATTCTTAGTCTATGTCAGTTAAGGACTCGTTTCCATTAATTCTGACTCTTCGTTGCACCAGAATGTGATTGTATGGCACCGTTAGGAAGTTTAGGACCTCCCAATACCTCCCCGCAGCTCTTCCTCATGGAACAACAACAACAACAACAACGGCGGCGGCGCGGGGAGTGCGCGTCCTCACTCCGGCTTGGTTGGTAGGGGGTGTTGGGAGCAACACCAGGCCTTTCCAACGAGCCGCCATTGAACATGTGCTCGACGGGGTTACCACGCAGGGGCTCGCTGTCAGCTCCTCGTCAAGGGCGGAGCCCGGTAACCCCCGCACCCAATGGGAGCGGCGGACCGGTCCCATCTGGGGCGGAGCCAAGCAGCCGAGGGTGTGTCACTCCCCGTTGAGCATGCGCAGGAAGAGGGAGGTGACGTCAGATGCGCGCTGAGCTTGAAGCAAGAGAGACGCCACCTCCGAGCGCTGCAATACCTCCCCGCATCTCTGGACTGGACCGTGCTTGATTCTGCCCCTGAGCCAAGGTGCACCTTGTGCTATCGACTGCCTGTCCTTCCCTGTGTAAGTCAGTCTTGTTCCGTTTGTCTGTGGTCTGTCTGGGATAGATAAGATTGTGTCTAAGTGCCTATCTCTTCTGTGCTTTACCTCTTACCTTGTAATCTACCCCTTTTTTCCACCACCAATTATATCCTCCTCCGGAGGTCTTGAGAACTGTACCCCTTGTGTCGTTTCATTTATCCCAGCCGTTGTGTCCTTTCCTTCATTGATTTAGCATAGCGCGACTTGGTCAACGTCGGGTGGAATCGGGTAAACTGTGCGAACACGGCGGCCATTCCGCTCGGCCCATCATAACATCTAAGCCGTGTCCGTAACAATATATATATATATATATATATATATATATATATATATATATATATATATATATGTAATATTAAATATTTTATCTTATTATTTATACTAGGGCATGCCCGTACTATATATAAGCTAGGACGTGCCCGTACGTGGGTGCCCGTTCCTTGCCAAAAAAAAAAAAAAAAAAATTTGTGTAGGGGTGTGTGTGTGTAAACATCCTAGGGCGTGCCCGTACGTGGGTGCAAAAAAACATGCGTGCAAACAACAACAACAAAAAAAAACTTTGAAACCACGTGGCAGTAACGACCACAGAACCCCCCCCCCCTCTATTTACATGAATGGTTTGGTCCATTCGCAACGACCACAGAACCCCCCCATCTATTTACATGCAATGGTTTGGTCCATTCGCAACGCCAAAGCGAACGGCGAACGGCTAAATCGCCATAGCTCGGTAAGTACTTGTCCGATTAATTTCAAACCTTGAAAAGGCACATCCTCGGGTCCCCAGCAATATACCTGGCAAGTTTAAAGTATATCGGACCCGTGGTTGTCGAGAAACAGCGGTCACAGACAAACACACAGACACACAGACACACAGACACACAGACACACAGACACACAGACACACAGAGATTACTGGAATTATAGATAGATTATATTATTATATATTATATTATTATATTATATTATTATATTATATTATATTATTTTTTATATAATACATTAGAATATTTTTATTCCATTTTTATAACAATATTACATTATTGATATTTTTTAATCTCTTTATTAGTCCAATTATGTATTATTCCCTGTCGGCTGGAGTTTATGTTACACCGTGCACCCTTGTCCTGGTGGAAGCTCAGGCTCTAAGCGTCATTGGAATCTCCGAGCAAAGCAGCAAAACGCAATGCACAACACAAGGCGTACTCTATCCTATCATTGACAGGTGAGCAGTCACTCTGTTTCACATTCACTGACTTTTATCTCGTTTTGCACCCGCCCGCTTTCTCCGCGATTACAGTTTAATCCGTTGCTTGTCTGGATACCTGATTATAAACCTTTTCCTTTTTTTTTTCAAGCAAACTCCCGCTCTTTTGGTCATTCTTCTCGTCTTCATTTTTATTTCACTTGCCTGTGTCTACCCAATACTGGCTTTAATCTTGTCTGTCTGTACTCAAATTATTGTTTATACTTATTCTGGGACATATGTATGCGTTCCATCTTACGTGCCAGCATTCTTCTCGTGCATGCTTATCGCAACTGCCTCCATTGTCAGTGGATAACTTTTTCATCCTCCATGTACAACGAGAAAATAGAAATGAACACTTTGGCTCATTTTAAGTTCGAGTTATTGGTAACTATTGTGTCACTAGTATAAAGCCCGTCAAAAATGACGGGTTGGAACAGTTTCTTTGACGGTGCAGCCGCGTGAGCGTACCAAAGTTTGAAGCCTGTACCTATTGTCAGGTGTGTTTTTGTCTTTTTTAAATATTTATTAGACATCCTACATGTGTAAATGAACACTCGTTTTACTCGACGTGCATTGCACATCATGTGCAGCAAATTTCACCTCCCTGCGCCTTGTATTTATTGGGATTTTTAAAAATACGGTTGTGTACACCGACCTTGAGGCTCGGGTTTGCAAGCCACCGTCTGCAATGCCAATGTAAGAGACATAATTACACTTATTTTGGGTCTTCGGAGTCCTTGTGGTCTTTTGGGTGCTCAGGATCTTTTGCATCCTCATGATCTTTTGTGTCCTCAGGGTCGTTTTTGTCCTCTGGGTCATTTGGGTCATCGGGGTCTTTTGTGTCTTCAGGGACTTTTGTGTCTTTTGGGTCTTCTGGTTCCTTGGGGTCTTTTGGGTCATTTGAGTCTTTTGGGTCCTCTAGGTCTTTTGGGCCATTTGAGTATTTTGGATTCTCTGGATCTTTGGGGTCCTTGGGTATTTTTAGGCCTCTGGGTCTTTGGGGTATTTAAGGGTATTTGGGGTATTTTGAGTCTTCGGGGTAATTTGGGTCTTTGGGGTCCACTAGGTCCTCATGGTCTTTAATGGTTTTTGGGGCATTTTCAGTGTTTTGGATTGTTTGGGTCTTTTGTGTCTTCAGGGACTTTTGTGTCTTTTGGGTCTTCTGCTTCCTCGGGGTCTTTTGGGTCATTTGAGTCTTTTGGATCCTCTGGATCTTTGGGGTCCTTGGGTATTTTCAGGCCTCTGGGTCTTTGGGGTATTTAAGGGTATTTGGGGTATTTTGAGTCTTAGGGGTAATTTGGGTCTTTGGGGTCCACTAGGTCCTCAGGGTCTTTAAGGGTGTTTGGGGCATTTTCAGTGTTTTGGATTATTTGGGTCTTTGTGGTCTTTAAGGGTCTTCAGGATATTTTGTTTCTTCGTGGCCTTTTGGGTCTTTAAGGGCCTTGGGGTCTTTTCAGTCTTTTGGGTCTTCAGGGTCTTTATGGGTCTTTGGGGAATTTTGGGTCTTCAGGGTCTTTTGGGTTTTGTGGTATTTTGGGTCTTTAAGCGTCTTGGGGTCGTTTGGGTCTTTGGAATATTTTGGGTCTTTAAGTGTCTTTGAGGTATTTTGGATCTTTGGGGTATTTTGGGTCTTTAAGGGTCTTGGGGTCTTTTCAGTCTTTTGGGTATTTGGGGTCTTTATGTGTCTTTGGGGAATTTTGGGTCTTCAGGGTCTTTTGGGTTTTGTGGTCTTTTTGGTTCTTGAAGTGTCTTCTGGGTCTTTAGGGTCTTTTGGGGCTTCGGGCTATTTTGTGTCTTTAACAAGTCTTCAGGGTCTTTAACTGTCTTCAGGGTCTTTTGGGTCTTCAGGTATTTTGGGTGTTTGGGGTGCATTGGCTCCTCAGGGTCTTTTGGGTCTTGGGGTCTTCTGGGTCCTTTTGGGTCTTCAGCGTCTTTCAGGGTCTTTGGGGTATTTTGGGTCCTCATGGTCTTTTGGGTCTTCAGAGTTCTTTGGCTCTTCTGGGTCCATGGGGTATTTTGGGTACTTGGATTCTTTTAGGTCTTATAACCGGTGGACACTCAGTCGTGTTCAAAGATTGCCCATTAAAACCCCACTCAAATCCCTCCTTAAGCGCTACTCAAAGCATTTAAAACCTACACTTATGAATAGTCAGGTTCACTATGTCAATAAATTATATTTCGTTCAAAATCATGGTAGATTAGCAAACCTATACATTTTTGGAAAGGTTATAGCATAAGGAAACTAAAAATCAATGTTTACATTTGGAGAGATACCTGTATGGCGGCCATTTTGGATTTTCAAAATGTCCACTGTAAAATACATATTTTGTTCTATTTCTGCCTCTAATTACCCTAAAAACTTTTTAAAATATACCAAACCTATATTTTCAGGGACAAGGAATCCAATGAAAGTATCAAATTAGTGCTATGGGGAATGGTAAGACACGAATCAAAGGTTTTGAATTGCAAAATACTGTCTTTATATTCGCGATAAGTTGCATAATCAAATACATGTTATCATTTTGTACAGGCAGTTAATAACATCAAAATGTGTCACAATAATTCATATCACCAAACATACACAGGCAGTCAGCAAAATCATATATACACATGCAGTCAGTATATCTTCACATCGACACAGGCAGTCAATGACAAAATATACACAGGCAGTCAATGGCATCAAACATACACGATTACAGAATATGCCATTTAGAGTTCGTCATCACTGTCCTGTGTGTCGTATCCGACAATATAGTCCGCATCGTTTTCACAGTCCGTTCCACACAAGCAAAGGTCGGTCAAATTGATTGGCAAATCGAATTGGTCGAATGGTCGATCGAATCGAATTCGATGAATCGAATCGAATCGAATCGATCGAATTGGTCGAATGGTCGATCGAAGCGATTGGTCGAATGGTCGAATTGGTCGAATGGAATTGGTCGATTGGTCGAATTGGTCGAATTGGTCGAATCGAATTGGTCGGAATTGGCAAATGTAAACATTGATTTTCAGATTTTCCATGTAATAACGTTTCCAAAAATGTATAGGTTTGCTAATCTACCATGATTTTGAACGAAAAAACATAGTGAACCTGACTAGAAGGGGACAGACATCACACAAATAAATACACAAATACACAAACACGCGTTGTGTTTCATATGGTAGATTAGTTTAGTGCTATTTTAATCATGCGCTCGCGAAGCGAAAATCGAGGTTCGACATTCATTTGCGTACGTGTGTATTTTTTTTTTTTTTTTTTTTTTGTATACAAGATCGAGGCTCGTGAAAGAGCTAACATTAATCACACAAATAGTCAAACAGACACGTAAAACACCAAAAAAAGGGGGAGCGCTAGACAAGATGGGGAGAGAGGGGGAAGGACACAAACACAACATTTGAGAGCAGGGACATCGGGAGAAATGTGGGAGGGGGAGGGCTTGGGGGGAGGGGGGAGAGGTATAAAACACATGAACACTGCAAGGACTTCCAGGAAAGAAGTTGGAATTTCGAAAAAAGAAGTGTATCCGGGGTGAATAAGTGGGGGTAGAAAAGATCAAGGTTTTGGATGGGGGAAGATAAGAGATGGTGGTGAACAGCTGTTTTAAAGACCTGGAGGGAGGAGTGGGATTGAAGGGAGTGGGGGAGTTTGTTCCAGTGGTGGGAGAAAAGGGGAATGAAAGAGTGAAGGTGAGCAGAGAGCCTAGATTTTGGCAGTTTAACCATAAGAGGGTTGCAGGCAGATCTTGTGCGACCTGAAGGAATATTGGGGGGACAGAGCACAGAGAGAGCTGGGGGACCAAGGCCGGAGAGGAGTCGGTAAAAGACAGAATGACCACCAACCTGCCTGCGGTGAGTGAGTGAAAGGCCCTCGGAGTTAGCTTCATCGCAGGACATTCCAATGATTCTGAAAGCTTTCGTTTCAACAGCGTGAAGCAGAGCTAGGTGTGAGGCAGGAGCACCGGCCCAGAGGGGGGAACAGTATTCCATTGAGCTGCGGATGAAAGCCTTGTATGTGGTGAGGAGCTCAGGTGTGCCAAGGAAGGACTTCGCATGATGGAGGATGCCCAGTCGGCGACTGGCTTTGGAGGCCAGCTTGGAAATGTGGTTTTCCCAAGAAAGATCATGGCAGATAGTGAGACCCAAAAGCTTGAGCGACAGAACTTCTTGGAGAGGATTGTTGAGAAAGTAGATGGGAGGGTTTTCCAGTCGGTCTTTTCGGAGAGACATAGTAAGAGTGTGAGATTTGTCTGGATTGAAAGACATGTTCCACTTGTTTGACCAGTCTGTGATTTTGTCCAGGTCTGCAGAGAGTGAGGAGGCTGCAGACTGCCGATCTGAGGGATGAGGAATGGAGCGGCAGATAGTGGAGTCATCAGCAAAGTGATAGAGAGGATTTTCCAGACAGTCGGAGAGATCACTGATGAAGACCAGAAATAGCACAGGGCCCAGAACACTACCTTGGGGACCTCCAGCCAGAACAGGAGGGAAGATGAGAGAAATCCATTCAGGGCCACACGTTGCCTATGACCAGAGAGGAAGTCCACAAGCCATGAGTGGAGATTTCCAAGGATACCATAGGAGGAGAGTTTGGTGAGCAGAGCTGGGTGCCAGACCGTATCGAAGGCACGTGATATGTCAAGTGAGACAGCTCTGATTTCCTCTTTGGCATTGAGGACCTCCATCCATTGTTGAGACAGCAGAAGCAACATGTCCAGAGTAGAATGACCCGGTCTGAATCCAAATTGATGATGAGAGATCAAGCCAATGGATAAGAGGAAGGATTTGATATCCGAAGCAATGATGGATTCCATGACTTTGCTGATAATTGGAAGTAGGCTGATTGGTCTGTAGTTGCAATGATCTGTTTTTGCACATTTTTTGTGTAAAGCTAGGTAATGTTTGCTGATTTCCAAGATGCTGGCAGATGACCTTGAGCAAAAGAGAGGGTGAAAAGAACAGAGAGAGGGTGAGATAGAGTGGCAGAGCAGGATTTTAGGACCCGTGGGCTGATGCTGTCTGGTCCAGTTGCAGAATCAGAGTCGAGGTTTGACAAAAACTTCTCCACCTTGTCAGGAGAGAAGGACACAGAGTCCAGGAGCAGTTGGGTTCGACTGGGAAAGGTGGGAACAGAGAGAGATGGGTTTGGGACACAATATTTTGAGGCAAACACAGAGTTGAGGCATTCGGCTTTGTCACGTGCGGTGTCAACTGTGTAGCCATTTGAGGTAAGGGAGGGGATGGAGGGGGAACAAACACCAGAAACGGATTTGAACTGACGCCACCAGGATTTGGAGGAAGGAGACAGGTTTGAGAGTTCAATCTTGAGTGTGGAGAGATAGTGCTTCCTGGCATTCCTGAGGGTAGACACACACTTGTTCCGAGCTTGGTGGAAGGAACTGAGATTGCCTTCTGTTGGATTTGCCTTCCAAGTGGCAAAGGCAAGTTGTTTCAGGGCAACTGCCTCACCACAAGATTCAGTGTACCATGGATGGGAGGAAGGGTAAGACAACTGAAGACGAGATGGGATAAATCTGTGCATGAGAGAGAGAGCAGTTTGCTTGGAAGAATTCCCAGGAAGAATTGATGTCAGAGGCAGTGTAGATGGGAGACCAGTCCAGATGATTGATGGCTGCTTGCTGACCATGCCGCGTGCCAGTCAGCCTGAGTGAAATGCCAGACTCGTCGGCGCTGAGGAGGCTCTCTGAGAATGGCTAAAGAGATGTCCACTTTAACAAGCACATGATCAGAAGAACCGATTGGAGCAGAAGAAGAGCAGCAGACATTTGCAGGGAAGTTTGTCATAACCAAGTCCAGAAGAGAAGATACTCCATTGACTGCGATCCGGGTCGGGAAATTGACGGATTGTGTCAGTCCCAATGAGTCGCAGAAGTCCTTTGCTGAGGTGCCATGGCTGGTGAGAGAGGAACCCACACCCAGCCAGCTGGCATGATGACAGTTGAAGTCACTACATATGAGGAAGAGAGAGTTTGGATGAGTTTGTAGAAGTTGGTCCATGTTGTCCGACAGTGAAATGTAAAATGCGTACATGCGTGTCTGCATTTTAAAAATTCATTTTCTCGGCAACAATTGGTCCCATTGACGCAATATTTTACCATAGGAGCGCCTCTGCCAGTCAAATTTTTTATTCATAATTATGACGCCATAGGTCACGTGGTATGGATGCCATATTGGAAAAACGTTAAACTTCCATACACCTGTATATCTCCGAAACTGCTCAATGGGAAAAAATTGAAACAAGGTTCATTGTAAAGTACTCCCTATGGGGAATAAGATATGTTAATAATGATGTCATCTGTGCCATTATTATGATGTCATCATTCGACAAGTACAATGCTTCATCCAATCAGTATGAATTTTTCTTCCTCTGCAACGGTTGGTCTGATGGACACAAAATTTGTACCCTAGGAGCGCCTTCTCCTCTAAAATATTGTTATCTCAGTGAGGGTGGTGATATGTAGAGTCTGATAGATCTGTGTAGGTAGGTATTCATCTGTCATGGTATGGAAACCACCCTGTAATAAGTTCCATGTCTAGGCGTTTTGTCGGTAAGGAGTATACTTGTGAACCTACCAGAAGGTTCGTGTGTTAAGTAGAGTTAGGGATTAAAGAGTAGCGCCCCTGTGTGTCCTCACCTGGTCAGCCAAACCTTTGTCCCTTATGGCACTGCACACTACTTAGACACTCATTTAGGATCTCCTTATTGCAACCTTAAATTCCCTTCCCTGACAGTGACTTGGGAGACGGACAGGCAAAGAAACCAGGCCAGGACACAGCCGCATGGCCGCCACCATTTACACCTCCAACAGGCCTATCCACCTCGACTGCCATGCGCTATGACCATGGAACAGAGAACGAGTGTTGGGGTGGCACGGTAGGAATGGGCCTGAGCGAGCCAACGAGTCTTGGTAGCACGCCAAGGCTGACGTCACTGGCCAGGAGATATTAGCGAGTGCCGAACGCCATTTTGGCAGTTGGTTCGTGGAGAGAGAGAGAGAGAGAGAGAGAGAGAGAGAGAGAGAGAGAGAGAGAGAGAGAGAGAGAGAGTGAGTGAGTGTGTGTGTGTGTGAGAGTGTGTGTGTGAGAGTGTGTGTGTGAGAGTGTGTGTGTGAGAGTGTGTGTGTGTGACGAGAGGGAGAGCACGAGAGCTGGTCGAGTTGGTCTGGAAAGAGCAAGAGAGTTGGTTAGAGAGAGAGGGAGTTGAGTAGTTGAGTTGTTCTCTTGGGTTTAGGACGTCATTCGCTCTTGCTCTGACAGTCTATAGCGGTTCGTCCTCTTGTTTTGCGCAGCTCGCTATTAGGCACTCTTCTTCGTCTTGCGCAGCCCGAGTTGAGTCATAGCCCGAGTGGAGTTCGCTTGCTTTTTGACCTCGCTTGGAGCCGCTAGCCTGCGTTGGATGCGCGGGGCTTTTCCTGGTGCTGGGAGCGGTGCTGGAGCTTGGAGCGGTGCTGGTGCTTGGAACGGTGCTCGGTGCTTTGGAGCTTGGTGCACAGACCTCGTGAGCGGTGGGAGGCTTGGAGCGAGGGGCCTAGTGGTGTGCGGCGGAGCTTGGAGCCGCGTGGGGGACGATACGCTGCAAGACGACAAGACAGATAAGCTCGCACACCACAGACGCACATAACGAACGTATTTCTTTTGTTAATCCATTCCTGTGTCTCGTATCCGAAATCTATTTGTTTGGACGTCCCGATTAGGATATTTTATTACCGGCACGTGCTTTTTCCTGTCCTTGCCTTTTTCCTTTAATAAACCCTTGTATTATTTTGCATCTCCTGTTAAACCTGTGCCCGCTTGAGTTAATTTCCCTGCAGGACCGGAGCTACGTCGGTGCGCCAAGGTAAGCGCTTTTGCCGCAGCCTCCATTTTCCTTCTTCCTCCCACGCGACATATAGCCGAATCCGTGTTTGGTTATCGCCTCCATTAAAGTCGTTCCGGTCTTCCGCGGCTTCTGGTGTTAACCGGGACAATCAGTATGAATTTTTCTTCCTCTGCAACGGTTGGTCTGATGGACACGAAATTTGTACCATAAGAGCGCCTTCTCCTCTAAAATATTTTTTACGATAGCCGGCGAAGCCGGTGTTGTGAATGAACGCATACGTATTATGTTGAAAAGCCAGATTTTGCTGGATCCTTTGAGAATTTCGAAGCTTTGACGCACCAAATCACTCCATGGAAGCCGCCATCTTGCGGATGAGGAAACATGCATAAAAAATTGCGAAAAAGTTCAATAGGAGTTTGTTTCACTCGTCTTTGTTTGATTCACAATCTTATGCACCTCTAATTTGTAATTAAAATACTTTAAGACCAACCTCGTTTCCCGGGCCCGCACGGGCCCTGGTTATCCTCAGGCTCAACGAAAATCTTCACCAAACACCGGAACCAATGAAATTCGAGCATTTGAAAAAGTATTTCAAAAAAGCTTATTAACGCGTTTCGGAGGCTGAAAACGGCGTCAAATATTCTAAAATTGACGAAGAATTATTTTTTAGAAATCTCGCGGCCGTAGGGGATAGTTTTTCATGGCCGGAAATATCCGAAATTGAGACGGAAATAGTGGCAAGAGGCTTTGGCTTCGCCGGCTCATTGCGGCTTTGCAGTAGGGTCATATTAATTATGACGTTATACATCACATGTGACAGGCGCCATCTTGGAAAAACCAAAAGACGTTGCACCTGTATATAATCCGAAACCACTCCATGGAAAAGATTGAAACATGGCTCATTGTAAAGAACTCTGAATGGGGAATACGTGTTGTTAATGATGACGTCATTGGTGCCTTAATTATGACGTTGTAGCGGTTACCGCTGGATGCACACAATCGCCTTGCAACGGCCAGAACACGGCCAGACGCGCCTCTCCCGGGCATGCCCGGACTCACTCTTCCCGGGCACGCCTGAACCTCCCGGGCACGCCCGGTCTCGTCTTTCCCGGGCATGCCCGCTCTCGCCTTTCCAGGGCTCGCCCAGAGCGTCCGGGCATGCCCGCTATCGCCTTTTCAGGGCTCGCTCAGAGCGTCCGGGCATGCCCGCTATCGCCTTTCCAGGGCTCGCCCAGAGCGTCCGGGCATGCCCGCTATCGCCTTTCCAGGGCTCGCCCAGAGCGCCCGGGCACGCCCAGCCTCGACTTGCCAGGCCGCAGCCAAACACGCCCGGGCAGGTCCAGACTCGCCTTTCCAAGGCTCGCCCTTGACACCCGGGCATGCCCGGTATAGCTTTTGCCGGGCAAACTTCCCGACATAAATGTGTATATATATTGCTGCCCAATAAACGGGCTTGTCAGAATACCTGAGCTGTTTTGTTTCAATAAAGCAAATCGGACGAATTCCGTCTTTGGTCGCGTCAATTCTTTCGACTCGCGTTGGAGCGCAGTTCCTTCATTGGTGACCTACCGACATGGATACGGCAGTGACGCTTAAACTGCCTACCTTCTGGGAGGCTCACGCGGCTGTTTGGTTCGCTCAGGCGGACTCTCAGTTCGCCCTGCGAGGCATCACCGCGGACGACACCCGCTTCCACCATGTTGTGGCCGCGCTTGGTTCCGCCACCGCGGCCCGTGCCTTGAGCCTCCTCGAGCACCCGCCGGCTGCTGACAAATACGACGTGCTGAAGACACTCCTCCTCGACGCTTTCGCCCTCTCACCGGCAGCACGCGCACGGCGCCTGCTCGCTCTGCCCGAGCTCGGCGACACAATCGCCCGTCAGAGCGCATGGACTATATGCTCCCGTTGCTCGGTGAGCACTCTCCGGATTTTCTGTTCCGCGAGCTGTTCCTTCGCCAGCTGCCTCACCCGGTACGCCTCGCCCTGGCTGGCACGTTGATCACGGATTCCCGCGCCCTCGCCAGGGAAGCCGATAAGATCTCCTCGGCGGCCAGCACATCGGCGCGGTTACCTGGAGCTCGCCGCCATCCGAGGCGACGCCCACGACGCCCGAGCGCCCTGCGCGGTCGGAGGCCGAACTGCCGGTGCAACTGGCGGCCGCCACGCCGCACCGCCCGCTTCCGACACCACGGCCGGGGCCTCCACCTGACCGTGCGTGGTGTTATTACCACGCCAGGTTCGGACACAAGGCTCGGACGTGCCGGCCCCCGTGCACTTTCGGCAGGTCGGGAAACGGCCGGGCCGGCGTTCATTCCCAGCCATGAGCGCCGGCCACTCGGGCAACTTGCTGTTTATTCGGGACAAAGCGTCTGGGCGGCATTTCCTGTGTGACACCGGCGCCCAACTGAGCGTCATACCCGCCTCCGAGCAGGACAGGCGGGACGCCGTTTGCGGCCCCTCTTTGGTCGCTGCTAATGGCTCGGCCATATGCACTTTCGGCCCACGCGTCGTCACCCTCTGCTTCGGCAGCCAGCGTTTTCAATGGACTTTTGTGACCGCCTGCGTCCCCATGGCTTTGCTGGGCGCCGACTTCCTCTGCGCGCACGGGCTGCTGGTCGACGTCAAACGTCGTCACCTTGTCAACGCCGAGACCTTCAGCTCCCTGGCGTGCACGATGAGCAGCTCCGCGCCGACCGAACTGGCGTGCGCCCTCCCGGCAGCGAACGAGTTCGCTCGCCTGCTCGCGGAATTCCTGGCCCTCACGCGGCCGACGTTTTCGGCCGTCGCGGTGCGGCACGGGATCGAGCACCACATACCCACTACGGGCCCGCCGGTCTACGCCAGGGCCCGCCGCCTCGACCCGGCCAAGCTCGCCGTGGCGAAGGCCGAGTTCAACGCGTTGGAGCACCTCGGCATCGTGCGGCGCTCCGATAGCGCATGGGCCTCGCCACTGCACATCGTTCCAAAGCCGGGGGGTGGATGGCGCCCGTGTGGCGACTACCGCCGTCTCAACGACGCTACCACCCCCGACAGGTACCCGATCCCGCATATTCAGGACTTTTCCGCCCGTTTGGCGGGACGGGTCATCTTTTCGAAAATTGACCTGATACGGGGCTACCACCAGGTACCTGTCCGGGCGGCCGATGTCCCGAAGACGGCCGTCATCACGCCGTTCGGCCTGTTCGAATTTTTGCGTATGCCGTTTGGCCTCAAGAACGCGGCCCAGGCGTTCCAGCGCTTGATGGATGGCGTGCTGCGCAACCTGCCGTTTCTTTTCGTCTATCTGGACGATATCCTCGTCGCCAGCACGTCCCGCGCCGAGCACCTCCTCCACCTCCGAACACTGCTCGGTCGCCTCGGCGAGCACGGCTTAATTGTCAACCCGGTCAAATGCCACTTCGGCACGACGACCGTTGACTTTTTGGGCCACCGCATCACCAAGACCGGGGCCGTGCCGCTGCCGACCAAGGTCGAGGCCATCACCACGTTCCCGCGTCCCCGTTCCATCAAGGCCCTCCAAGAGTTCCTCGGCATGGTGAATTTTTATCACCGATTCGTGCCCCGCGCTGCTCAGCTCATGCGGCCCCTTTACGAGGCCCTCCGGGACAAGCCGGCCAAGCATGACATTGTTTGGTCCGCGGCCATGGACGCGGCCTTCGCCAGCGCCAAACGGGCCCTCGCCGACGCAACGCTGCTGGCTCACCCGGTGCTCAACGCGCCCATTGCCCTCACTACGGACGCCTCCAACTACGCGGTGGGCGCCGTCCATGAGCAATGGGTGGACGGGGTTTGGCAGCCACTCGCTTTTTTCAGCCGGCAACTCCGGCCGAACGAGTTAAACTACAGCACGTTCGACCGCGAGCTGCTCGGGCTATTCCTGGCCGTTCGCCATTTCCGACACCTCCTGGAGGGCCGCCCGTTCACGGCTTTCGTCGACCACAAGCCGTTGGTCTACGCAATGGCTAAGGTCACGGAGCCGTGGTCGGCCCGCCAGCAGCGCCACCTCTCCGCCGTGTCGGAGTTCACCACGGACATCCGGCACGTCGCCGGCAAAGACAACGCCGTGGCCGACTGTCTTTCTCGGGCCAGCGCGAACGCGGTCCACCTCGGCGTGGACTTCGCGCTCATGGCGGCCGACCAGACCACCGACGCCTCGGTGCAGGCACTCCGTGCGGCGGACACAGGCCTCCGCCTGGCCGACATTCTCTTCGCGGCACCGTCCTGCTCTGCGACGTCTCCCAGGGCCAGCCTCGCCTCATCGTGCCCGTTTCCTGGCAGCGCCGCATCTTCGCCTCCATCCACGGCCTTTCTCACCCGGGCCGGAAAGCTTCTCAGAAGCTGGTGTCGGCGCGTTTCGTCTGGCACGGCCTTCGACGAAACATCCGCGACTGGGCCAACGCCTGCACGGCCTGCCAGCGGGTCAAGGTCCACCGCCACACCCAGGCCCCGCTGGCACCTTTCGCCGTGCCTGAACGGCGTTTCGACCACGTCCACGTGGACCTGGTGGGTCCCCTGCCCCCCTCGCGGGGGTTCACCCACCTGCTCACCATGGTGGACAGGACCACCAGGTGGCCGGAGGCTGTGCCCCTCGCCTCCACCACCACCGCCGACGTGGCGCAGGCGTTCATCGCCACCTGGGTCGCGCGCTTCGGCGCACCAGCGGACATCTCGTCCGACCGCGGCCCACAGTTCATGTCTGAGCTTTGGGGCGCGGTCGCCCTTTCGTTGGGGGTCACGCTGCACCGCACCACGGCCTACCACCCCCAAGCCAACGGGTTGTGCGAGCGGTTTCACCGCTCCATGAAGGCCGCACTCATGGCCGGCCTTCAGGACGACGGTTGGGCCGACCGGCTGCCGTGGGTTCTTTTGGGCCTTCGCACGGCCCCCAAGGAAGACCTCCAGGCATCCGCCGCCGAGCTCGTCTACGGCCAGCCGCTCCGCGTCCCGGGCGAATTCGTGCCCGACGCTACCAGTCCCTGGTCCGCCGCTCGCCAGCGCTCGGACCTCCAGGAGGCCGCCCGACGATTTGCCCCCGTGCCGACGTCCCGCCACGGTGGCCCCCAGTCCTACGTCCCCCCGGCGCTTCGCACAGCGGAGTACGTCTTTGTGCGTCATGACGCGCACCGGGGGCCACTCCGGCCGCCGTACGACGGGCCCTTCCGGGTCCTGCGACGGGGCGACAAGTCTTTCATCGTCGACTTCGGCGGCCGGCCGGACCAGATTTCTGTGGACCGCCTCAAACCGGCGCACATGGACGTCGACCGACCACCATGGTTGGCCCTTCCTCCGCGGCGAGGCCGCCCCCCGTCCACAGTTCCCCCCGCTCGACCACCCACCACCACGTCGGACCCCTCCCCACGACCCTCCAGGGGTCGCTTCGGCCGGGTCATCCGGACCCCCCTTAAATTGACCCTGCCGGTGCAGGTCGATTCTGGAGGGGCGTGTGTAGCGGTTACCGCTAGATGCACACAATCGCCTTGCACCGGCCAGAACACGGCCAGACGCGCCTCTCCCGGGCATGCTCGGACTCACTGTTCCCGGGCACGCCCGAACCTCCCGGGCACGCCCGGTCGTCTCGTCTTTCCCGGGCATGCCCGCTCTCGCCTTTCCAGGGCTCGCCCAGAGCGTCCGGGCATGCCCGCTATCGCCTTTTCAGGGCTCGCCCAGAGCGTCCGGGCATGACCGCTATCGCCTTTCCAGGGCTCGCCCAGAGCGTCCGGGCATGCCCGCTATCGTCTTTCCAGGGCTCGCCCAGAGCGCCCGGGCACGCCCAGCCTCGACTTGCCAGGCCGCAGCCAAACACGCCCGGGCAGGTCCAGACTCGCCTTTCCAAGGCTCGCCCTTGACACCCGGGCATGCCCGGTATAGCTTTTGCCGGGCAAACTTCCCGACATAAATGTGTATATATATTGCTGCCCGATAAACGGGCTTGTCAGAATACCTGAGCTGTTTTGTTTCAATAAAGCAACTCGGACGAATTTCGTCTTTGGTCGCGTCAATTCTTTCGACTCGCGTTGGAGCGCAGTTCCTTCAACGTCATAATTCGACAGGGACTGACGGCATACGCTTAGTCTGATCAGTTTGAAATTTCTTGAACGTGATCTACACAACAATTATATTAGAGAATATAAATTTATGATGTCATCGCTCACGTGGTCTGGCAGCCATATTGGATTTAAAAAACTCTTTAAAAACAGAAGTGTTGGCTCGCACCAAGTTGATTGCCCAGGGTAAGTATTCTACGAATACCATCCAGTTAAGTGTAAGGAGGGTTTAAGTGGGTTTTAAAATGTTTGACTCAAGTTATTGAAGTATTTCTTGGTTTTATTGGTGGTGTTGGTATTGCGGTTTTTATTTCTATTTTCTTTTCTTCCTATGTGTGTTGGTTGGAGATTGTGATACAGCCGTGATGGTCCAAATGGTAATTGTTTCGTCATATTATTATTACCTGGAATGTCCTCACATGCTTTAAAAGTCCCGGTGTTCCAGCAACTTCATCCAGTGATATTTTTGGCTGATTGTTCCTTCAGGCCTTTTCAATTGTGGTTAACAACATTATCATTGACTCACTTATCATATTCGCTGTTATCATGTTATTATGTTACTAGTTACTTCCTTTTTTAGGATGACGTGATTCACGAAATCTGTTTTGCTGGATTTCATTATCACAATTGAAAAGTTGGATGATTTCACCTGTGATACTCATTTGTATAATCTAGGAGAAATCTGATGATTAAATAGGAAAGTTATTCATGATGGAAAGTACTCTCTGTTGTCAGAAAGGTGTGTTCGTTAAGGCAGTTGAAGTGAAAGGCTGCGGAGGAAGTGGGGTGAACAAGTGAGGCGGAAAGGCAAGAGGAAGCAAGCGGACTGGAATGGGGTTGAGTGGTAATTATGTATCATAACCAGAGTGCTCATTTTGACAATTTTCCAACACAGGACATTTGCCAGAGTGGGTTGGGTGGACTAGCAGTAACGTGTAATATGCTTTATACTTAGCATTTTCATTCCTGATTTCAAAACCTCAAGTGATGATTAAATCCAAGGCTGTTTTCTTTTACTGGGTGTTGAAATGCTGTTTCCCGAAGGTGCTATTCTTGAATAAATCATCAATGCAGTTTTAAAGCGGTAATGATAACATCAGGTCGAGTTGTGATGACCAGGTTCCAGATACACATAAAGATATAAAATATGGGCAAAGCTTGGAGGGAAAGAAGGTGCAATTGGGCAAACGCAAAGGCCTTCTACATACATGTGTGTATATTTGCGTAAGGGTGTGTGTGTGTGACCTAAATCCAATCCAAAATCTGTGGCATGACTTGAAGATTACTGTCCATCAACGCTCCCCACACAACTTGACTGAGTTTGAACAGTTTTGTGCAGAAGAATGAGCAAATATTGCCCAATCAAGGTGTGCAAAGTGGCTGAAAGACCCATCCCGACAGACACAGCTGTAATTGATGTCAAAGGTGCTTTCATCAAGTATTAACTCTGGGGGGTTGACACTTATCCAACCAAGACATCTAGTTTTGTATTTTTAATTTATTTTCTGAAATTTGTAGAATTTGTTTGTCACTTGGAAGTTGTGGGTTATGATGTGTAAGTAAAGGTGAAAAAAGTCTCATTTAATGCATTTTAATTCCAGGCTGTAAGGCAACAAAATGTGAAAATTTAGAAAGGGGGTGTGGACTTTCTAAAGGCAATGTACATACATACAAATATATATATATATATATATATATATATATGCTTGCATGTGCTTTTTTGTCTATCAGCATACTTTGTTGTTCTTTTATTTCATAGCTACTTTATGACGTGCAGAAATACTGACATCGTCATATGATTTGACATTGAACAAACAAAATTTTCTTTTTCTCCTATTCTAGTTTTGTTTTAATTTCCTGGTATTGTTGTTTCTGTTGCATTTCATTTATCGTAAACAAATCTCTATATTCCTGTGCTTCAGTCAATTTACTTTATCCAGCTCGTTTTGTTTGAAACTGTCTTTACCTCTAATCCTATTGGTGAAATTCCATCATCCCGTCCTCTCCTGCTATCCTCCAAGCTCACAAATCTTGAGTGTGCTTTCTTCAAATCCTTAAAATGACACGGACAAACAAAAGGTAGGATGTTTGGATGTTTTTCAAAACTGAAAGTTGATGTCTGAGCTTTAATTAACTAGCTTCTATATTCACATTCCGCTTTCTGCACATTCCCATATTTTTTTAAACCAAGCCCAAGACAGTTTACTCTTCCCTCCACCACGAAAATGTAGAGCTACAAAAAATAATTGGATGTCTATTGACGCCCGTAAATATGATATACCTCTCTATGCCGAGAACACGAAAAACTTGAACACGGTTGTTGTTAGGGTTGGGGTTGGGGTTATGGTTAGGGTTGTTAGGGTTAGGGTTAGGGTTATGGTTGGGGTTGTTAGGGTTAGGGTTAGGGTTAGCTGAGTTGTTAGGGTTATGGTTAGGGTTAGGCCTTTCACATTAAACATACTCCACTAGCAATGGATGAACTTGTGTTCATCAATTTCCGAGTGTTTATAAACTCATGTTAGTACTGGATGTTTAACTTGCGCATGATCGATGTGACATGGTGAGAGTTTTCTGTGCATTTAGCCCGATGAATTGAGATGTCCACACAAGCATTGACAACATTGTTTCTGTCATGGAACCTTATACATTCCATGCACGTTTTCCCACACCTGCGTGTCAGGAGCTCTTAGCTTTATGGCTCTGCTGGAACAGCACGACATCACTTTAAACTCCATTAGAAATGAAACTCAGCTTGTCGAGACAATTTCTCGAAGGTAAGTTTTAATGATGTATGCTGTACGTTTGTAACATTCTAACGCAAACCACATTGTGAAAAAAAATGACTCGTTTATGCATACGCTGTTAATTTTCCTCCTCGACGTTTTTGAACTTGACCTTTCAAATGACAAGCAACTAATTTCAGACTTAAACTTCAAACTCAGCTTTTTGAACACTTTTGCTTCTGTTGAAATGTTTTGGTGGTCATAATGAGTTTATTGTTGTTCAACTTGAATGGTCTAGAAAAGTTATGGGACGTCATATAATTTTAGCTTTTTTTATAATGTTTTTTTATTCTGTTTGCACTCATAACTATTGTTCATTGATTTAATTGCCTGTAAGATATTTGGAATGTGGCTGAGGGTTGGGATTGTGAGTAGGCTGTGGGGGAGACATTGGCCATTGTCATACTGTGCCTATGAGATAATTTACCTTTGTCACACATTTCTCGTTTGATAGCCATATCATTTTTTGTACTCTCCCCCTCAAGCTCATGGAGGATCTTGTACTTTTTTGACAAACTTGAATATATATATATATATGTTTTTCATTGTTATCATTATTTTATTTCTTTTTTATTTTATTTTATTTACATATATATATATATATATATATATGTATGTATGTATATATGTATGTATGTATGTATATATATGTATATATTTTTTTTTGTATAAGATTGGGGCAATTGGGATTATGCATTTTTAAAAAGAATAAAGGGGCTTACCACCAAAAAGTAACGAGATCTACTCTGCTAATTTAAGTAATATGAAAGAGCAGATCCGGTCTCGGGCAACATTTCAACTGCTTCCCAGCGATCATCTCCTGGTAGAGATCTAATAAATGTAGCACTTCTACATTCCAATGGTGGCCTGTCTGAACCCAGGAATTCTTAAAATCCCCTGCTCCACACCGAGACGCGGGGTCTATTGGCCTGAGGAAGCTCACAGGTAAGCGAGTGAAATGTCGCCTGAGACCAGTCTGCTCTTTCATATTACTTAAATAAGCAGAGTAGAACTACTTACATTTTGGTTGAATGCACCCTTCTTTAAAATAAATAAATAATATATATATATACACACTTGAGCTAGAGCTATCATGGAAAATCGGTGGCAGTACTAATAGAATGTGCTGCGGCAACAGGTGGAACTCATATGAAAATGTAATGGCACAAAAATGAATGACTGTATTGTAGCACGGCATGTATTGGACTTGCCTCCATGTATGGTATACGAAAAGTTACCTTCCAGCTATGGGTATAACAGCTCCACCTATGGGATAAATAGACAGGCAGATTGAGCTTGGAGCCTGGTAAAAGAGTCAATCTAAAAGATAGAACACTGAAATCAAAAGTCCTCCTTCCAATCTGTGGACTGTTCAAATGTGTTGCAGGGAGTGTTAATAATTCCTGGTTTCAGACAGGGCCCATTTGAATTTAAGAGGTGCTGCATTTCATATTAGATCTCTACTACCCCAGATGATAGATGACAAGAGTCAAAGAAGATACCTGGAGGAATAATTTGGGACATCATAGGACTTAGCAAAGCTGTTGATGGACAATCCAATTACATGGAGGCTTAGACATCATGGACATCGTAGTCATGGTGGTATACCTCCAAAAGTGAAGATTTCAGAGATAATTGATGGACTTAAATGTTTTTATGGGAGGAAGCTTTTTCATGATTTTTATGTTCTTTTGAGATCATTTTCCAAACAAGTCTTGGCTTATATTCTCCACAGTTTAGCAAATACATATGACATGTTTTCCTTTTTGGTTGAAGCTTTTTGTAGCTGGGTTTTCACAAAAAAATCTTCTGCCAGAGGTGATAGTACCAACAAGTTTTTGATTTGTGAGTTTTATCGCAAGCAGATGGATAGGCTTTGACTACATTCATTTTTAGGGACTGATGTAAAGAATTTGTTGTAAAAGTTAGGTAATGAACCCCATTGAAGTTATATTGTTGGACCCCGCGAATCGCGGTTCCGCTATTCGTGGATTCCGTGTATTCACGGGTGATAAAATGTGACCTGGTTCTCTATTCGCGAAAAAGTGTCCTGCAAATTCGTGTTTTTTTGCTATTCGCGGCCGTGTTCCGCAAAATCATGTGGTTTTTTTTTTCCTATTCGCGGCCGTGTTCCGCAAATTCGTGTTTTTTTTTTCTCTTCCATTTTTTTCCTATTCCTATTCCATTCGCGGATTTTGCCTCGCCATTCGCGGTTTGTTCCTCTCTGTTCACGGATTTTCACGACTCGAGAACCTATCCTCCCTTTTTCCATTGAAACAATGTCCCGCTATTCGCGGTTTTGCAATTAGAGGATTTTCCAGCAAAGTTTCCCCCGCGAATAGCGGGATCCGAAGGTATTTTGCTTTCAACAAGACTATTGGCCAATCCTTATTTAATTATAGTAAATTTATTTAATCTAATATATGTCGTTAAGGATATTTTAGCAACTGACTGTGCGTGTGGCTCTTCACATTTTTTGTATGATTTGTGTGGACACATGGTTTCTTGAGATTTGGGTATTGTTAGTCAGTGATATTAGGGATTTTATGAAAATAGGTGCTAAATATAGGGAACCAGTGACTTGGTCATATAATATTACATCAGGTCTTTTATGGTTACCCCACGCATGCGAAGCGAAAAGTGAGGTTAAGGAATTGGTTCACTTCTGTGTGTCCATCAATCTGTGTGTCTACATACATCAGTTTATGATCGAGGAACCACTTAATTTCAATTGAATGTTATATTTTGAACATGAAGCAGAACATGAATCGGAAAACAAACCTGTGGTTTAACAATACGTTGGCTCTGAATTAGTCCTGATCGTGATCGCATGCGCAGAGAGAAGTGAGATTTTTTTTTTTTTACTCCGTCTATCTGCCTGGCAGTTAAACAAAATTGAAAATCATTCCAAACAGGAAACTTGCCTGTTTTTAAGGATGTCATAAAGGACACAAACAACAAGAATGGATAACTAATGTGATGTGTTAAATAAGGTGGTGTATAAGATACTGAATGTACAGTGGTAAACTTCCAGATTTTTTTTGCTGCGACCCTTGAAGTCTCTATTTTAATTCAATTTAATTATACTCTATACTTCAACACTGTAGAACACAAATCGCCTTTTTGCCATTTTCAAATCCCTTCCGTTTAGTAGTACTTGGGCATGTTAAATAAGGTGGTGTGTAAGACACTGTATCAATGGCACTAAACCTCTGGAATTTTTTATACGACCTTTAAAAATATCATTATTTAATTTTAATTGAATTATATACCTGAACACAACATGGAGTAAGGTGTTCTATGAACTCTATAGTTGATTCTGTTTCTAATTTTATTAGTAAAATGTGTAATAAGTTTAAGTTATCTGCACATAGTTACCTACTATTTAAGGTCAGGTCTGTATTTTGGGACTGCCACTGGTAACATGTAACCCAGGGCTACCTGCCACATGGCCGGGTTGTTGGCGACTAAACCGACACCCCTCACTGGCTTTGCTCTAGTGAGGAGGGTGATTGTGACAACCTGCGAGGACCAAAAACAACACCTGGCAAAGGGTGGATGAGCTCCCTTCGAGAGACAACGGGCATCCAGTAAGGAGATGGTGTCTCCTAAAAAACACACATCTGGATTGGACTGGTTTGTCGCAACCCTTGATGTGAGGCGGAAGAGCTAGTATTAGCTAGTATTAGTACATGGTATGACAGGATTTTGGATATCCTGGACAACAGGATTAAGTTTTTTAGTCTAAACCAATGTTAATGAAGCCAAATGTTCGAAAAGACATTGAGGATCCGTATGAGAATTATGATAGCTCCAGTAGATAAAGCTGCTAATAATTTGGTTGTGGTTTGTAAAACGTTTTACATGGGGTTTTATTAAAGGAGTTAGTTATTGATATAGTTACTTTCACTAGTATTGGAAATAGCACATATGTTCCATGTCAAAGGCCTCTTCATGATATTATAGCTGAGTACCAGGAAGTCATAGGTACCGTAATAATTTTAACAATAAATGTAAAGAAGTAAATTTATCTATTCCCCAGTTTTTCAGGATCCCTAAGCTTCATATAAACTCATATAATTAGTATAGGTTTATAGATCGCGGGTGCTAGGCAAAGTATACTGCTAACCCGTTGTCAGTTATGGTTAACTCGAGTTTACAAGTGGTTAGGGAACAATTTAGGAAAGTAAGAATTCTGGTATTAATACTTTCTGGGGTAGTCGTTCTACTTTAGGGTTCTTGGATAGGATTAGATTCCTCAATATTAGGTCAGTTAACGTTTTTTGATTTTCTACCTTGTACTGCATATACATTTGGATTTAGCAGTTCTTAAGGATCCGTTCTTCAATGTAATTTATAAAGTTTTTAACTCTTTTAATAAGTTTCTTATCACATCAGGTTTGATAGGTAATTTTTCTAAGAACAAACGATATGGGTTTTAATTGTTTTCACCAACAGAAGTTTAACGATGCTGTCACTTGTATTTCGTTTAACACTTTTGTCTATCTTATGAGATAATTATTTAACAAATAAAGCGTATTCCAATAGGTGCGAACTACAACCCCCTATTAGCAGACATTTTCCCCTGTCTACTGTTAATTCTCATGTAAATGCAGAAGCTGATGAAGGAGAAGAAGGTAGGCTTAGCTAAAATCTTATCTCGAAAATGTTGTTTTATAGATATTTGTGTGGTTATAACTATGAGTTCTTTTATAAGCTGATTCACAGGATTTACACAGATGTCCTGATAGCAGATAAGAGCAGTAGTGATGATAGTATCGTGGTTGCATATCTGGATGTGTTATAGTTGGACAGAATGTTTTAGTACACATGTGTATGATAAAGTTGACTATGTTAGTTTCCCAGTAGTCTTGTATTCCTTTATGTTTCGAAATTTACCATTTAAAATAGGTCGTAATGTTTTTTTGGTCTCAGATCATTAGATTTGTAGGATGATTTTGTAGTTTGTGGTAATAGGATGTCATCATGTTTTAGAGGTTATTTGGCTAATAGTTTGATTGGATCATATGAGAATGGTTTTAGACATCGTAATCTCTTGTGTAGGTTTGGTCGGTTTCATGCAAAGTTTCAAAATCCCATTGCATTGGATTTTGTGAAATAAATAAATAAATAAACAAATGAATGAATATACATCGTGTGTGTGTGTGTGTGTGTGTGTGTGTGTGTGTGTGTGTGTGTGTGTGTGTACTGAGTGTCCCTGGTTTATGAGCACCATGTATTCCTGAAAATATGTTATTAAGCTCAATGTTCATAAACCGGATCAACAAATCTCCTTGAAATACATGTAATAAGTGATTAATTGGTTCCCGAACACAAATTAAACCTTTTTTTTTTTTTGTATAAAACGTTATTAAATGTACTTTTAAAATAAAAAAAATGATTAAATTGATGCTATACATACATCCAATAACACAGTAATAATATTAATAAATCCTAAAAAGTACTCTCTTTTCACCATGGTCACTGGTACTACTTGCTTTACACTTATCAGCCATTGTTGATTGGTGTTATGGCCAACAAATGTCAAAATGCTCACTAAATGCCTGAGCACAACACTGAACACAACTTGTACATACAAATTGTTATTGGGCAATCGACAGACACAGCAATTGGGGGAGGTCAATGTGTACAAATACAGTATGATACAATACGGTCAATGTGTACAGGTGGATGGTGCCACCAAAAAGGCCAGATGCATTATGGGAACATGAATGAATCCCTGTACCCCACCCACGCAACGGTCGTTTTCCTGTCCGATTTCCTGTGCGCCCAGCGCGATATGTTCAAAATGCCTGTTAAACCGTTTTTGACATAAAATGTTAATAAATGTACTTTTAAAATCAGGAATATACGAGAAAGCATCTGAAAATGCAAAGCCCGTTTGTGTCCGTTTGTATTCAGATGTCTTCTTTTTCTTCCATATACTAAACATGATAAAAACAATTTTAAAAAATACACAGAATGAAAATTGATGATTTTATGTAACCTTGACCTTTGAGCTTTTGATCTAAAAAAAACTTTACTTTTTCTTTACTTTACTTTACTGTACTTACTTTTTCCACATGCGAAATTTGCATTTATGTTTATTTAAATTATACAATGGACTACAAAATGGAAATGTTTCATGACATTTGTTTTATTATATCACCTTTATCTATCAATATTGTTGAAATGAAGATCAAATAGCTGTACGTTGAAATATGTTGAAAAAGTCAAAGCTTTCCATGGAGTGTACTTACTTTTTCACGTGACTGTATACCGTATTTATAACAGCCCTTGGTCACAACCCATACAGATCCTCCTCCCATCCCTCCCAGGCCTTCCCCTCGCCACTTCCTCCCAAATATGATTAATAGCAAGTGTCATCATTTTAAATTTAGCCATTGCATTGACAAGCCCCAGATATGACCATCCCGTCGGTGTTAAGAAGCAACCAGCCCAGAGAATGTAACTCCCACTGAGAATTCTAACTGAATGTTGGTAATGATGGCATCACCTTTTCATTAGTGGGCATCCATTAACTAAATCACCAAGCCTGCCATGTTCACACGAGGTAATCCAGCAGGGTTCAAAGTCCATTCGCTGGCAGCGATGGTCTAATGTTTTGGTGGAACACGCTCGTCTATGAAGCGTCAGCGTTCAGGCTACATCACTGGAAGTTTGCATTACGGGGGGGCTGCAAGCTATCATTGTTTTGCTCGAGTTCAGAAAGTTCTGCAATTATTTAGTTGTGCCCCCCTTTCTCACAGGTATGCTTCCATGTATCTTCGGCTTCTTTTATAAGCATTGCCAGCCATTTTAGGGAACAATCCTTATCTGGCACATGCAATATACTTTATGGTGCCCCGAAAGCTGTAGTTTATTGGGGTTTTTCTGCGCGTACTCGCCGAACATTCAGGGTGGTTTACATAAATTTAAAAGTCACGTACTGTTGGTTAAAAAAGTAGTGATGGTATGGATGGCATATCAGAAAGAGATAAACAACTTGGTTTAGTCCATACATTGTGATTGACTCTTAATGCTCTCAGGGCAACTTGGGTATGGGTACTAAAACGCCATCTATGGAAAAAGTAAGGCTGCCTAACCCCCCACCCCCCTCTCCTCCCCGCCCCCCCTCACCCCCATAGAAACCAGCGCATTTTCACGTTTCACAAATATGTTGTGGTTGTTATCGTGATGGGAGCTATTGTGATAGGAACAGGTGATGTGTGGTTTTGTTTGAGTTTATTCTGGGTCCTTATGGAATCACTTTTGGCTATAAGTTTGCCGTCGCCATGCTGCACAGGCTGAACGATGTGTTATGAGGTATGTACATTATACCGGCCATTAAGCTGGCTGTCCCATCTGCAATCTTTCCAGATGTTAAATATTTATTAGAAGAGGATCTCTTGAGTTAGTCTTGTAGCAAAAATTATTATCTCTGTCAACCCCTTATCAGCCGAGGCCATCAAATTTCCTGTTTACATTTCTCAAGCGCTGTGACATGCAAAGCAAAAATGTACTTGCGTGTCTGTGTGATAATTAATTTTGTTTTGTTGAGAACGTCCAATTACAGACCACTTATTCAAAAAGTGTGTGTACCGCTCGGCCATCCTCCCAAATCAATTCCATTACAGACCACCAATGTTTTATAATATAGTTCGTGTTGTTGATAGGAGAAATCTGTATACTTCTATGTGAATTATAAGGACTTTCAGAGACAACGGACAATTCAACACATTGCAGTATAAAATTTGGGATTAGAACCTGAGGTCCAAACATATTAAGCGGCTGTGCTCAGATGGGATTGGTACACATAATTACAATAATATTTACTATTTTTTATTGCTAGCCCTGTGGGATAATCTGTGATTTACAACCAAAGGGCAAGGTTTAAAAAAAAAAATACAGGTTTTTACATCTTGGAGGTATTCCCTACTGCTTTGGTGAGATAAAAAGTTTATACCGGACATGAGGGGTGGTACAAACTATGGTGATGATGTTTCTTAATTTGCTTTTTTTGCATACAGAGTTAAGGCTCCCACGATGAAACTTAGTCTATAGGTCTATCACTTTGCCATCACCATCGCCAACAGGTCAATGGTCTTTCTGGCTTCCGCCTCCTTTCTGGTCTTGCACCCTCTGCCCTTTGCGTACTTCCCTCCCTCTTCTCCAGGTATCTTCAGGGCGCATGTGGTCCACCAGCAACTCCCATCTGGCGAAACTCCCCAAATCCAGAATCACTGCTCACCTCCACTCGTTTGTTCCTTTCCTTGAACAGCTGTACCACGGATCGGATCAGGAAACAAGATTAAAAACGGAGGAAATGCCAACAGCAGAGCCAAGGGAGAAAATAAGCAGAGACAGGAAACAAAGGATGCACAGGTAAGGTTGAGAGGTAGGGGACAATGCAGTGGGTAGATAATATGGATATAGAAGGCAAAAAAAAAATTGTGGGAGCGGAGGAGGAAGACAAAGCATGGAGACGGCAGAGGCTGCAAGACCAGAAAGGATATGGAAGAAGAAAACAGAGAGAGAGAGAGAGACAGAGACAGAGACAGAGAGTCAGAGACAGACCACCGACCTGTCTGCGATGGCGAAGAGATAAAACCCATAGACTCAGCTTCATTTCTAGAGATCCCAATGATCTTGAAGGTCTTGGTTTTTTATGGCGGCAAGCTGAGCAAGGTATGAGGCAGGAGCACTAGCCCAGAGGGGAGAGCAGTACTCCATCAAGCTGCGGATCAAAGCTTTGTAGGTGGATAAGAGTTCAGGGGGGCTTCTCGCCCCTAATGTTGTTTTTCCTTTTTAACCCAAAAGAACATTAAATATAGCATTGGAAATATGCAAGGAGCATCATTAGGTGACGCAATTTGTTTGCTTATGTGTGTCTGCCTTGGGCGGAGTGAGAGTATGTGATTGCAATATTGCAGCAAAAATGAAAATTACGATGCAATGCCAAGAAAGGTTAGAGGTTGATGCAAGACCATGAAAAAATGAAGGATTACAATTATAACAGTACTTTATATTTGAAACCAAATGACAAACAACATTAACCAGACTCAGTGGTGGAGTTGTTCATCTTAGAGTGTCCGCTCTGAGTCTGGGAGGTCAGCGGTTCGAACCCCGGCCGAGTCATAACGAAGACTTTAAAAATGGTATGTGCTGTCTTCTTGCTTCCTGATATTTGAGAGCATAGGTTGGCACCATTGTGCAGGCTTGATGGGTGTAATAACCTCGTCTTGCGCTGAAGTTCCTTGTGTAAGGGAACTAAATTTTTAAGATGTTGCGCTCCATTAAGAACTGGACCTCTGATGAGTGGAGAGAGTCCATTGAATGACATCATTTCTAAGTTTTAATTTGCATTATATTATTACAACTTGCTGTCTCGACTAGTGGGCGATATCACTGATGTTCCCTTTGCTCATCTCCCCACTAACACATCCATATGCTGCATCAGATGCTTATTTTACACAATGTTGAAATCTATTCCCTTCATCTTTTTTTGTATTGTCGACACCCGCCAAAGGACCTCAACTGTTTGGTGCTCTTTACCACTCAATCATCTCTGCTCTGTCAAACCCCAAATGCCTTTGATAAAGTGGCACGTGCCAACATTGGATGGCACGTGATGGATGACTTGGCAACGTGAGCATTTTGAGGCTTGCTGTGGCTGCAGACACTTTCTTCCGAGAGAGGTGAAGCAGTCTATATTGCATAAAGAGGTGAGGCAATCTATATTGTATGGACAGGTGAAGCAGTCTATATTGCATAAAGAGGTGAGGCAATCTATATTGTATGGAGAGGTGAGGGAATCTATATTGTATAGAGAGGTGAGGCAATCTATATTGTATGGAGAGGTGAAGCAGTCTATATTGCATAAAGAGGTGAGGCAATCTATATTGTATGGAGAGGTGAAGCAGTCTATATTGCATAAAGAGGTGAGGCAATCTATATTGTATGGAGAGGTGAGGGAATCTATATTGTATAGAGAGGTGAGGCAATCTATATTGTATAGAGAGGTGAGGCAATCTATATTGTATAGAGAGGTGAGGAAATCTATATTGTATGGAGAGGTGAAGCAATGTATATTGTATAGAGAGGTGAGGTAATCTATATTGTATAGAGAGGTGAGGCAGTCTATATTGTATAGAGAGGTGAGGCAATCTATATTGTATAGAGAGGTGAGGCACTCTATACTGTATGGAGAGGTGAGGCAATCTATATTGTATGGAGAGGTGAGGCAATCTATATTGCATAGAGAGGTGAGGCAATCTATATTGTATAGAGAGGTGAGGAAATATATATTGTATAGAGAGGTGAGGCAATCTATATTGCATGGAGAGGTGAGGCAATCTATATTGTATGGAGAGGTGAGGCAATCTATATTGTATAGAGAGGTGAGGCAGTCTATACTGTATGGAGAGGTGAGGCGATCTATACTGTATAGAGAGGTGAGGCAATCTATATTGTATGGAGAGGTGAGGCAATCTATATTGTATAGAGAGGTGAGGCAATCTATATTGTATGGAGAGGTGAAGCCGTCTATATTGCATAAAGAGGTGAGGCAATCTATATTGTATGGAGAGGTGAAGCAATCCATATTGTATTGAGGTGAGGCAATCTATATTGTATGGAGAGGTGAAGCAGTCTATATTGTATAGAGAGGTGAGGCAATCTATATTGTATGGAGAGGTGAAGCAGTCTATACTGTATGGAGAGGTGAGGCAATCTATATTGTATAGAGAGGTGAGGCAGTCTATATTGTATAGAGAGGTGAGGCAGTCTATATTGTATAGAGAGGTGAGGAAATCTATATTGTATAGAGAGGTGAGGCAGTCTATATTGTATAGAGAGGTGAGGAAATCTATATTGTATAGAGAGGTGAGGCAGTCTATATTGTATAGAGAGGTGAGGAAATCTATATTGTATAGAGAGGTGAGGAAATCTATATTGTATAGACAGGTGAGGCAGTCTATATTGTATAGAGAGGTGAGGCAGTCTATATTGTATAGAGAGGTGAGGCAATCTATATTGTATAGAGAGGTGAGGCAGTCTATATTGTATAGAGAGGTGAGGCAGTCTATATTGTATAGAGAGGTGAGGCAGTCTATATTGTATAGAGAGGTGAGGAAATCTATATTGTATAGACAGGTGAGGCAATCTATATTGGAAAAAGCAAATGGAATTGCTGATTTAAGCTCAACTTTTGCATCTTGAAGGTTTGAAAATGAAAGACAGGATGAAATACGGAAATGTTGTGCCAGTAAAAGCAAGAAGCATTCCATCCGGGTCCTGTTGGCTCAAAATATCTGCGATGGGAAGTTTGCGGATTCCCACTGGGAGAGGAGATTACACGAGGAATTTGATGA
The DNA here is from genome assembly GCF_964187855.1 of Myxine glutinosa. Taxonomy (NCBI): domain Eukaryota; kingdom Metazoa; phylum Chordata; class Myxini; order Myxiniformes; family Myxinidae; genus Myxine; species Myxine glutinosa. The sequence goes on from NC_136267.1 coordinate 144,743,210, forward strand.
TGTCACAAAGAAAACTGGAAAACGCTTTGCTCTGCCATTGGCCTACAATGCAACAATTGTTTGGATAAAACACCAACATCCCTCCGGTAACACCGCCTCTTGATCTTGGGTCGACGTGCTGTTTTCACTTGTTGTTTGTCCAACACCACACATACCGTAACAATATAGTAGGACTGGTGACAATATGATACGAATTGTAATGAAACCTTTTGTCTTTTTCTTCTTCTTCTTCTTCTACTCTAACGGCCACAATTTTTCCCACATTCTTGTAGGGTTGGCCGTGGTGGGGGGCAGAGAGAAGCTTGGCTCAAATCTTTCACGAACCCCAACTAGCAAGGCCTGACATTCGACTAAGGTTAGGGCAGGAATTTGCAATTTGATGATGGTTTTCCATGCCCTTTCCAATGGTGCAACTCTCATCACCCACTAATTTCCATCCAATTAGCCACCCAAAGTTTGGTTCATGGAAAAAAAAACTTGAGTTCAACCTTCAAAGAGATAAATATTTGACCCCTGCCCCCCTCTCTGCCTGTCTTTTATAATATATTTTTAAAAACAACTGAGATTTGAAGGATTTAGATGTATCTCCATGGCGTCCATTATGAGGGTTTTTATCATACTCCTCTCACCTGCCCATACGTGGAGCTCAAAGGTTTGATCACTGGATGTGAAAACCTTCAAATCGGTTTATCTTTTTCTGGGTTGAAAAAAAAACCCATCTAAAAACACCGGAAATCGAGAGATCTCGCAGAGCTGCTCATTTTAACCTTTTTTTTTTGTTTTTTTTGGTATACTGAATCGAGGCTCGTGAAAGAGCTGACATTTACTTCACAAACAAAACAACCAGACAAACAAAATATTGTATATAAAAAGAGGGAGCGGAAGACAAGATGGGGAGAGAAGGGGAAGCACACAAACGCAACATTTGAGAACGGGGAGATGTGTGGGAGGGAGAGGGCTTGGGGGGAGGAGGCGTGGGAAGGGGGGAGGGGGGTGGGAGAAGTATTAAACACAAGGACACCAAGGACTTCCAGGACAGAAGTTGGTATTTCAAAAAAGTGGAATTGGGGTGAAATTAGCGGGGGTAGAAAAGATCAAGGTTTTGGATGGGGGAAGATAAGAGATGGTGGTGAACAGCTGTTTTAAAGACCTGGAGGGTGGAGTGGGATTGAAGAGAGTGAGGGAGTTTGTTCCAGAGGCGGGAGAAAAGAGGAATAAAGGAGTGAAGGTGAGCAGAGAGTCTTGATTTTGGCAGTTTAACCATAAGAGTGTTACAGGCAGATCTTGTGTGACCTGTAGGAATATTTGCGGGACAGAGCCCAGAGAGAGAGCTGGGGGGGCAAGGCCAGAGAGGAGTCGGTAGAAGACGGAAAGACCACCAACCTGCCTGCGGTGAGTGAGTGAGAGGCCCTTGGAGTTAGCTTCATCGCTGGAGATTCCAATGATTCTGAACGCTTTGGTTTCAACAGCGTGAAGACGGGCTAGGTGTGAGGCAGGAGCACCGGCCCAGAGGGGAGAGCAGTATTCCATTGAGCTGTGGATGAAAGCCTTGTATGTGGTGAGGAGCTCAGGTGTGCCAAGGAAGGACTTCGCACGACGGAGGATGCCCAGTCGGCGACTGGCTTTGGAGGCCAGATTTGAAATGTGGTTTTCCCAGGAAAGATCATGGCAGATAGTGAGACCCAAAAGTTTGAGTGACAGAACTTCTTGGAGAGGATTATTCAGAAAGTGGATGGGAGGGTTGTCCAGTCGGTCTTTTCGGAGAGACATCGTAAGAGTGTGAGATTTGTCAGGATTGAAAGACATGTTCCACTTGTTTGCCCAGTCTGTGATTTTGTCCAGGTCTGCAGAGAGTGAGGAGGCTGCAGACTGCCGATCTGAGGGATGAAGAATGGAGCGACAGAGAGTAGAGTCATCAGCAAAGAGATAGAGAGGATTTTCAAGAGAGTCAGAGAGATCATTGATGAGGACCAGAAAAAGCACAGGGCCCAGAACACTGCCTTGGGAACTCCAGCCTGAACAGGAGGAGGAGATGAGAGAAACCCATTCAGGGCCACACGTTGACTACGACTGGAGAGGAAGTCCGCCAGCCATGCGTGGAGATTTCCATGGATACCAAAAGAGGAGAGTTTGGTGAGCAGAGCTGGGTGCCAGACCATATCGAAGGCACGTGATATGTCAAGGGAGACAGCTCTAATTTCATGTTTGGCAGTGAGGACTTCCATCCATTGTTGAGAAAGCAGAAGCAGCATGTCCAGAGTAGAGTTAGCAGGTCTGAAACCAAATTGATGATCAGAGATCAAGCCATTGGAGAAGAGGAAAGATTTCATATCTGAAGCAATGATGGATTCCATGACTTTGATGATAATTGGGAGAAGGCTGATTGGTCTGTAGTTGCTGGGATCTGTTTTTGCACCTTTTTGTGCAAAGCAGTGATGTTGGCAGATTTCCAAGCAGATGGCAGATGACCTTGAGCAAAAGAGAGGGTGAAGAGAACAGAGAGAGGGAGTGAAAGAGCGGAAGAACAGGATTTTAGGACCCATGGGCTGATGCCGTCAGGTCCAGTTGCAGAATCAGAGTCGAGGGTTGACAGAAACTTTTCCACCTTGTTTTCCACCTTGTATTTAAGTATATACCCTACTCGCACAAGATTTGCCAGCAACCCTCTCATGGTGAAACTGCCAAAATCAAGACTCTCTGCTCACCTTCACTCCATCATTCCTCTTTTCTCCCGCATCTGGAACAAACTCCCTCACTCTCTTCAATCCCACTCATCCCTCCAGGTCTTTAAAACAGCTGTCCACCACCATCTCTTATCTTCCCCCATCCAAACCCTTGATCTTTTCTACCCCCGCTAATTTCACCCCAGATTCACTTTTTTGAAATTCCGACTTCTTTCCTGGAAGTCCGAGCTGTGTCCATGTGTTTTATATCTCTCCCACCCCCTCCCCCTTCCCGTTCCGCCTCCCCCCAAGCCATCTCCCTCCCACAGATCTCCCGATGTCCCTGCTCTCAAATGTTTTACTCGTGTGCTTCCCTCTCCCTCCCCATCGTGTCTCCCGCTCCCTTTATCTTATGTTTATGTGTCGGTTTGTCTTTTTGTGAATAATGTTAGCTCTTTCACGAGCCTCGATCTTGTATACAAAAAAAACGCAAATCCAGTCAACGATAGGGTGTCCCAGGGGGGCTCCATCCGACTTTAAGTAGTTAACGGACAGGACACACATTGATGAATCACCTTCCCTGTGAAACACCAGGATGGCAGTTTATAGCTGGGATGACATTGGAACGTAGGCTAGACACGTTAGAGTCGAGTTTATATACCTCTAGAGTATGTAGGCCTTCCCTCCACAATGGGGCCTTTCATAAATAGCATTTATTGTTACATTCGATTTGTGAAATTGCAGTTCAACTGGAGTGAAACTCGAGTGTTGTAAAAGCACACCTGTTAACGCTGTCACACGGTTTTCGATATTTTTGCCTAAGATGTGATTTTAATGAGATTCTTGGCAGATCGTTGGTGCGGATGACGTTGCGAGTCACTGTCAGCATTGTGGGTTAAAAAAAAAAATGCAAACCTTCAGATCCATCATGGTTACACAAGTTGCACCGATGGATTCTTCGTTTAGACGAGACGGATTTATGAAAAAAGGCCATGTATAAGCTTGTAGGTGCATTTTGAGTTAAAAGTTGTAAAGTTAAAGTAAAAGAGCTGCACGTATGTACATGATATATAAATGTTTGTTCAAAGAAATTGTCCAAAAATGGCAATTTGGTGGCCATTTTGTTTATGTTAATTAGAAGGCCTAAAGCTCAACATTCGGCTTGGGAACCGGGTTAATCGAATTCAGCATACCCTAATTATTTTAAAAAGTAAGGTTCCCAACCTTTACCCAAAAATGCACCGAACATTCACATTTCTCAGAAATCCGTCTCGTCTCTTTGCTGAACCGTATGTGGCTTCTTCAATCAGAAGTGGTTTATCGCTCGTCCCTCAATTAGTCAAAATATCAATGGTTATTGCGTTTTGGTTTCAAATTATCCGAAGGGGATGAGGAGTCAAACCACAAAGTGTGGTCCTTCATGCTGCTGCTTTAGGCTGGATTTGAACCTCTTTCTTGATCACCATGAGCCAGTGTCTTAACCACTAGAACGAACCGGAATTGATGGACTCGGTATTTCAGAGGATGTGGGTGGCATTCGGTTTGGCTGTGCCATCTGATAGCCGTTGCTTTCTCACATTAAAGATGCTGCGGAATCTTTGAAAAGATTAGAACATTGCATGCTGGTGCCGTGGCCAACTCTAAATTCCTGCTCTAATCTCCAGGGCATTCAGGTGCATACCCCGGGAATGATGCACCACAAGCCTCGTGCTGCTGACGCAAGAAGAGGCCGTTGACGTCACAACCGCAGTCCAATGTTGTTGTTTATTTCATAAACACAATTACAGAACAACACTCGATACAACATCAAGACTGTGTATGTTCCTTGTTCGTGCAGCATTTTTGTGGATAGAAAACTCCTGATGGGATTTTATTTATTTATTAAATGACATCTTGAACGTATCAGTCAAAATATATTCTACGCTCAGTGATTTTCATGACCATCAATTCTTAAGTATTTGATTTCTTTTCCTGAAAACATTTGATAAGTTGAACTTGACTATAACATCTTAATTATGGTTATTTATATAACTTTCAGCTATAATTATTAGCGCTGTGAAACGTATTCCATTATTTTTTGAGGCCTGCACTATTAATTTTTTTGGGGAAATATTTGTAATTCTCATGTTTTAAAGATCTATTTGGTTGTGTTTTTGATGTGTGTGTGTGTGTGTGTGTGTGTTTTGCTGTCTGTGTGTGTTTTAGTGTGTGTGTGTGTGTGTGTGTGTGTGTGTGTGTGTGTGTGTGTGTGTGTGTGTGTGTGTGTGTGTGTGTGTGTGTGTGTTTGTGTGTGTTTTTGTGTGTTTTTGTGTGTGTTCGTTTCGGTGGGTTTTGACGTGTTTTGGTATTGATGTGTGTTTTGGCATATAAGTACATTTTGGTGTGTGTGTGTGTGTGTGTGTGTGTGTGTGTGTGTGTATGTTTTGGGGTGTGTGTTTTGGGGTGTGTCTTTTGGTGTTTGTTTTTTGGTGTGTGTTTTGGCGTTTGTCTTTTGATGTGTGTTTTGGTGTGTGTGTTTTGGCATTTGTGTTGGTGTATTTTAGTGTGTGTTTTGGTGTGCCTGTTTTGGCGTGTGTGTGTGTTGACGTGGATGTGTTGGCGTGTGTGTGTATGTTTTGGTGTGCCTGTGTGTGTGTGTTTTGGCGTGTCTCTGTGTGTTTTGCCATGTCTCTGTGTGTTTTGGCATGGTTGTTTTGACGTGTGGATGTGTGTGTGGATGTGTGTTTGGTGTGTGTGTGTGTGTGTTTTGCTGTATCTGTGTGTGTTTTGGTTTGTGTCTTTTGATGTATTTTAGTGTGTGTTTTTGTGTGCTTCTTTTGGCATGTGTGTTTTAGCATGTTTGGTTGTGTTTTGGTGTGTGTGTTTTGATGTATTTTAGTGGGTGTTTGTGTGCTCTTTTGGCATGTGTGTTTTGGCATGTTTGGGTGTGTTTTGGTGTGTGTGTTTTGGTGTATTTTAGTGTGTTTTTGTGTGCTTCTTTTGGCATGTGTGTTTTGGCATGTTTGGGTGTGTTTTGGTTTGTGTCTTTTGATGTATTTTAGTGTGTGTTTTTGTGTGCTTCTTTTGGCATGTGTGTTTTGGCATGTTTGGTTGTGTTTTGGTGTGTGTGTTTTGGTGTATTTTAGTGTGTTTTTGTGTGCTTCTTTTGGCATGTGTGTTTTGGCATGTTTGGGTGTGTTTTGGTGTGTGTGTTTTGGTGTATTTTAGTGTGTTTTTGTGTGCTTCTTTTGGCATGTGTGTTTTGGCATGTTTGGGTGTGTTTTGGTGTGTGTGTTTTGGTGTATTTTAGTGTGTTTTTGTGTGCTTCTTTTGGCATGTGTGTTTTGGCATGTTTGGTTGTGTTTTGGTGTGTGTGTTTTGGTGTATCTTAGTGTGTTTTTGTGTGCTTCTTTTGGCATGTGTGTTTTGGCATGTTTGGGTGTGTTTTGGTGTGTGTGTTTTGGTGTATTTTAGTGTGTTTTTGTGTGCTTCTTTTGGCATGTGTGTTTTAGCATGTTTGGTTGTGTTTTGGTGTGTGTGTTTTGATGTATTTTAGTGTGTGTTTGTGTGCTTCTTTTGGCATGTGTGTTTTGGCATGTTTGGGTGTGTTTTGGTGTGTGTGTTTTGGTGTATTTTAGTGTGTTTTTGTGTGCTTCTTTTGGCATGTGTGTTTTAGCATGTTTGGGTGTGTTTTGGTGTGTGTGTTTTGATGTATTTTAGTGTGTGTTTGTGTGCTTCTTTTGGCATGTGTGTTTTGGTATGTTTGGGTGTGTTTTGGTGTGTGTGTTTTGGTGTGTGTGCTTTGGTGTGTGTGTTTTGGTGTATTTTCGTGTGTGTTTTTGTGTGCTTCTTTTGGCATGTGTGTTTTGGCATGTTTGGGTGTTTTTTGGTGTGTTTTTGTTATGTGTGGTGTATTTTACTCTTCATTTATTTATTTCCTTTTTTATTGATTTATTTTTCTGTTTCTCTCTTTCTTTATCTATCTGTCTACAGAGAGGTGAGCTCTTGCAAATTGTTCTTGTGAGGCTCACTTGAGTTCACCTGGATGGGTTTGAGGATCGAGCAGCTGAAACCCAACTATTTTCCAGGTTCCTCCTGATGGCTCCATCTTTGCCTATTCGGTTTCCTCCTGATGATTCTAATGCTGCATTTCGTGTTTTATTCGAATACACGAATCGGTATCAGTGAAATTGTGGTTGGAGCACGCGCTCTGAGTCTGAGAGGTCGGTGGTTCAAGTCTGACACTGCCCAAGTCATACCCAAGACTTTAAAATGGTACGTGCTGGTACCCCAATGTGCCCCATGATCATTTACCACATTGTTTCACGTCAAGTCCTGTGTTGTCTGGTGTGTTTGTGTGTTTTGTATCATAGCTCATCCACATGTTTAAAATCCTGTAAAAATAAAAATACAGTTTGATGCACAGTTGTAGTCTTTTTTACGCGAGTGCTGAAGTTGGTGAAGGAAGGAGAGGAGGTTCCGTGGAAGCAAGACAAGCTTTGTCGTTCAGCTCAAGGCTGCAGGCTCCTCAACACTGGTTCCACCATTGTGTATTCTTGGAAATTTTAAGGTATTTTCCAAGATGGCGCAATCACATGCGTTAATGTCTGTGATGTATGAGTGGCTATTGTTGAGATCATGGAAATGTCCGCATTTTTGGCATTATTCGCTGACTAGTGCTACGCGCCACGTGCCAAGTACTAAGTTAGGATGCGATGACACTCAAACTCAGGAATTTGAGCTCACAAGGTCATGCTTCATGTTTGTTTTTTTAATCCCTGAATTTTAAGCTTTGGCTATAATGACGAACAGAAAAATCTGAGCTTGTTAAACAGCTGTGTGACATTCAAACACACGTAGTCGTTGCAAGTATCCCTGCCTCACCCCGACTGCGAAACACCAGGACGGTAGTTTATAGCTGGGCTGAGATTCAAACTCAGGTTAGACAGCTGAGGTGAGTGCTCATATACCTGTAGTAGGTCAACAAACCGCTTTTGGCCCAAGGTCAAGGTAGACATAATTCTCAGCATGACATTGCCTCGACCTGAAAAATCCATATTTGTTTTTAAAGTTTCGGAAGGAGAAAAGCAACCCTTACTTTGGACCTTTGGCTACTCGATCAGGAGTCAAGACAATTTATTGTCCTTCTAATATAATGTATAAATTTGCCATCCGCTGGCAATGATGCCACGACTCATTATGAGTTTTTGTATGTACATGTAGATCGCACCTGGAGAACATGATGGCATCTCATCCATTAAATTGAGTGAAACCTTTAAAATCAGCTTCCTTCATCAGAACTGCAGGACGAATCACCGTGGAAGACTTTCGAGTGGGTCACGGCCTCTGGAAAATGGTGATCAACAAGACTGCAAAATTGTCCTCCTGATTGTCCTTGAAACCTTGCTGGGAATAATGGAACGTCGATGTTGATGTTGGCCTTCAGTGGAACTTCACAAAAGTCAATTCCGCCCCATTCTGCCTTATTATTTAAAGGGTCTTGTCCACTGTTTATCAAATAGCAAAGCCATCCATCATCATGGAAAAATGATAGAACATCGCAAAGCATGGCTGCCTCTGTTCGCTGCTCTTATTTGTGTGTCTATTTGTTATTTGGCAAAAAAAAAATGTTTGCCATGTATGTTCATCACTCCGGTTTGTGTGTGTGTGTTTGTGTGTTTGTCTGTGCGCTCACTTATACTTGCCTACAGGTCACGATTTTAAACCGATCTTCACGAAACTTCACCAAATGGTAGAGTGTGTGGTCCAACAAAATCGTATATATTTTTTGAGGTCAAAAGGTACTTTCAACTAAAGGCCAAAGACAAAAATAGGCCAAAGGTCAACCACTTTTTTCTAATTTCTAAAACCTCAATTGTCATCCGATTGACTTGAAATTTGAATAAGATTTTCATATCAACTGACTCAATTCAACCGCCAACTATTTTTGAGACCGAGATAGGCCAAAAGGTCAACATGGGCCAAAGGTCAACAATCTTTTCAAATTTCTAAAATCCCAAATTTTCATCCGATTGACTTGAAATTTGAATAGGATTTACATATCGGCGAACTGAATTCAACCGCCAACTATTTTTGAGACCAACATAGGCCAAAAGGTCAACATAGGCCAAAGATCAACAATCTTTTCAAATTTCTAAAATCCTCAATTTTCATCCGATTGACTTGAAATTTGAATAGGATTTACATATCGGCGAACTGAATTCAACCGCCAACTATTTTTGAGACCAACATAGGCCAAAAGGTCAACATAGGCCAAAGGTCAACAATCTTTTCAAATTTCTAAAATCCTCAATTTTCATCCGATTGACTTGAAATTTGAATAGGATTTACATATCGGCGAACTGAATTCAACCGCCAACTATTTTTGAGACCAACATAGGCCAAAAGGTCAACATAGGCCAAAGGTCAACAATCTTTTCAAATTTCTAAAATCCTCAATTTTCATCCGATTGACTTGAAATTTGAATAGGATTTACATATCGGCAAACTGAATTCAACCGCCAACTATTTTTGAGGGCAAAAGGATGCTCTACTGAGTGCCATTCTCTTTGTTCTGTTTTGTTATTTTATCTCTTTGTTTGATTGGTTATGTGTTTTATTTTATTTAATTTCTTTATTTATTGATAAATTAATTGCCAATTTTTTTTTTCCAGATTGAACCTGAAAAGCAACTGTGTGCGTATCTCTTTTATTGACGTGAGGATATCTTTATCAATTCCAATAACAAAGAGCAAATAAAGATGAGTTTAAACAGCTTTGCGATTTCAGTCCGTGTGAGAATGAGAATGTTATGACGTCATAAATCCACCGTTTCAACCCAGTATATGATTGTGATTTGGGAGTACAAAAACGACCCAGAACACAAATCGCCAAGCGGAACGCTGAGAAATACTTTTTTTCCATGGATATGCATTTCTTTTTCTGCAGGAAGCTGAATTGTGTCAAATGCTGTCAGGATTAAAATATACCTGCATTCCAACCTAGTCAATACATGTGCGGGTTTGCACATCAATAGATACGAAATTGTTTTTTGTTTTTTTCCAATTTCTTCACTACAAGGACAATTTATTCCAAAACATGTCAAATGACCTTTACCCGAATTATCTTTCGATCTTTGTTACTCCCACTAATCTTGTTGGTCTTCAAATGGATCCCGTGTCCACGGGTTTTCTACTTTCACATGGAAGGTTCGGTGGCCTTCGACCGATCAGTTGTTTGACTTTTTCATCAGCCTCAAAAAATGAGAATGGAGATGAAAACATGCATGACACACAACAGTTTAAGGACGATGATGCTGGCAGGATGGCCTAGAATCTAGAGGTACGCGCACTCATCTTTTAGCTGCACAGCTTGGGTTAGAATCCCGGCTTAGCTATAAACTGTCATCCAGGTGTTGCACAGGCAAGGGCGAGGCTTCTTTTCATATTTTCCTATGAAGCATAGGGCTTGATGATGCTGGGTAGTATCATTGGTTGAGGATGTGGCTGTGCCACTGATGCAGTGCCCCCTCCAGGTTAGGGCAGGAATTTGGAATTTGTTCATGGTGCCGGCGACATTAACATGCAGTGGAAGACTCGTATTTATAGTTACTCGTAAATACCTATTCCTTCTCGAATAGTCTTTGTGAAGGACACTGTGCTTTGGCACAAGTGCTGGTATGTCACCGACGACGTGCCAGGACTAAGGAGCAGCTGTGGGTAAAGTCCTGGGTGTAGAGATAGCCGGCTCGGGGAGTGTTCAACAAATTTGGCAGTGGACCTTGCTAAAGAAGACAAGGGAACTCATATTTATGTTCACTCGAACAGAGCCTTCAGAAAGTATTCACCCCCTTTGACTTTTTCACTTTTTGTTGTGTATTTTGTTGCCTGAATTTTAGATGGATTAAATTGAGATTCTTTTAGTCACTGATCTACACATACTGTAATATCCCATGATACCAAAATGGATTTTTTTATGGAAATATTTTCAAAATAATTAAAACTGAAATACAGAAATACTTAATTTACATAGGTAATCAACCCCCTCAGTCTATACTTCCTAAAATCACCTTTATCAGTGATTACAGCTTCCAGTGTTCTTAGGAATGTCTCCATCAACTTTGCACATCTGGATTTGTGGAGTTTCTCCTGTTCTTCCTTGCAGATTTGCTCAAGCTCTGTCAAGTTGTATTGGGAGTGTCCGTTAAAAGCAATGAAGTCTTTCCACAGATTCTCAATGGGATTCAATTCTGGGGTTTGGCTAGGCCACTCAAGGACATTCACGTTCTTGTTCTGAAGCCATTCCAGTGTTGCTTTGGCTGTATTATCGGGGTCATTTTTCTTTTGGGGCGTGAATCTTCACCGCAGTCTAAGGTCATTTTGCACTTTGAAGCAGGTTCTCCTCAAGGATTTGCCTGAATTTGGCTCCATTCATTATTCCCTCCATCCTAACAAGTCTACCAGTCCCTGCTGCTGAAAGCAGCCCCATAGCGTGATGCTGCCACTACCAGGTTTCAGGGTAGGGATGTTGTTAGAAGGGTGATGAGCTGTGCTCAGTTTCTGCCAGACGTGGTGCCATCATCTCATCAGACCACAGAATCTTTTGCCTCATGCTCCGAGTCTTTCACATGCTTTTTTTGCAAACTCCAGGCTTGTTGTCATGTGCCTTTTTCTCAGGAGAGCTTTCTGTTTGGCCGCTTTCCCATAAAGCCTAGATTTGTGAAGTGCTGCAGAGACCTTTCGCCTTCTGGCAGGTTCTCTCATCTCAGCCAAGTAACTCTGTAGTTCTGTCAGATTGGTCATTGGGTTCTTGGTCACCTCTCGAACCAAGGTCCTTCTTGCCTGGTTGTTCAGTTTGGTCAGATGGCCAGTTCTAGGAAGAGTCTGGGTAGTTCCATATTCTTTCCATTTCCTAATGATGGAGCTCACTGCACTCTGGGGAACTTTCAACACTAGAAATAGTTTTATACCCTTCCCCAGGTCTATGCCTCCTCACAATTCTATCTCGGATTTCTACGGACAGTTCATTGTACTTCATGGTAGAGTTTCTGCCCTAACATACACTGTCAACTGTGGGAGCTTATGTAGAAATGTGTTTCTTTCTAAATCATGCCGAATCAATTGAATTGGCCACAGGTGGACTCCAATCAAGTTGTAGAGACATATCAAGGATGATCAAAGGAAATTGGATGCACCTGAGCTCAATTTATAGTGTCATAGCATAGGGGTTGAATACTTATTGGCTCAAGACATTCCAGCTTTTCATTTTTAATTATTTTGTTACAAATTCTAAAAAAAAACAATTCCACTTTGACATTATGTGGTATTTCGTGTAGATCAGTGACACATAATCTCAGTTTAATCCATTTTAAATTCAGGATGTAACACAATAAAATATGAAAAAGTCAAGGTGTGTGAATACTTTCTGAAGGTACGATATGGCGAGGAGAAATACGACATTCCGGGACGCCATTTCAGCTGCAGAGCGAGTCACAATAACTGCATTTTTTGGCCACAGGTAACTGCATTTTTTGGCCACAGGTAATGCAGTACTGAAATTTAAACAAGCAATGACTTAAAAAAACACGGATCCTGATGCTCACCTGGATCAGGACAAACAGTCACTCCTTTTGGGGGGGCGGGGGGGAGGTGGGAGAGGTTAACAGACACTGCTCGATCGAATAATCTCACTGGACTAAAGTCTAGCTGAGCTAAAAATGCTGCAGATGATATGATGCTGTGGCCGGAAGTCACTGAAAGCTGAAGTTTCATTGGTCAATACATTGCGCTACGTGGGATATTTAAAGTTCACCAACTGATGCCAGCAGACGGGACACCGGTTTAACATCGTCTGAGGTTTGTCACACACATTGATGTCTCACCTTGCATGTGAAACACCAGGATGGCAGTTTGTAGCTGGCTTCGCTCTAGTACATCCTGGCAGCCCCTACCTAAGTGTTTAAATGTAGGTACTGTACATGAGAGTTGAGAGCAAATATGGCTATGAATGGGAGATGATATGGGATGGTGATAAGCTGAGAACCTAAAGAACTGGAGGGAATACCATGATTAGATCGACACAGTGGGGGAGATTCCATGAGGTGGAAGAAATGGGCAACGAAGAACTCACCAAGTCAGGTTATTTTACCAAGAAATCGTCGATGTTTATTTTAATTCTGGTATCCTCCAGGCTTTCGGCATGAACCACAATTTTCCCCATAGGGATTGTTTGTTGTCGTTGGAAAGACGTCACTTGTTGAAATTTTTCTTCCAAATAATTGAGTGTATCTGGCTAAACGTTTTATTTGATGTGATTATTAATACTAGGGCATTGCCCGTACTATATCTATATCTAAAATTATATCCCCCCCCTCTATTTACATGAAATGGTTTGGTCCAAAGCGAACGGCTTCCGGAGTTTGGTAAAGAAATCGCCATCGCGTGCACAAACGCGCAGGAAAGCGAATGAATCGCAAATTCGTTTTTATTAGTTTTAAAACATAGTTTAACGCCAACATAGTTTGCAAACGTGAAATAAATGAATACGCTCTCAAATGTGCCATCCGAGGCAGAGTGTGTCCGCCACGTTCGGCACACGCGATAGTTCGCTGCTCTCTGATTGGTTGAATCGTTTTTTGGACATAGCTCGGTAAGTAATTGTCCGATTAATATGAAACCTTGAAAAGGCACATCCTCGGGTCCCCAGCAATATACCTGGCAAGTTAAAAGTATATCGGACCCGTGGTTGTCGAGAAACAGCGGTCACAGACAAACGTACAAACGTACAAACAGAGATTACTGGAATTATAGATAGATAGCTACAGCCAACATTATCTTGAGACTCGATATCATAACATTTTACTTGTCATTTATTAGCCTGGGTGCTGTCCAGACAATGTCCAGTCCATCCGTCCGTCCTTCTGTCAGTCCGTTCTGTCCGTCCATCAGTCTGTCCGTCCGTTTGTCTGTCCAGCATCTCTATTCGAAAATGACTCGACTGATTTCTTTCATATTCGGCACATGTATGCAGAAAATCTGTCAAATGATTTTGTGATTTTGGGACCGGAGCCAAAAGTCATGGGACACACGATATTATTTCCAAATGTTTGGCAAATAATATTTTTTTTACAGGATTTGCTTTGCTTTTGGGAACCATTATTTATTTATATACACTTTCCCACCACCAGTCCCACCCAATACACAACATTGAATATTTATCTGTATATACACCTCTTATCAGCCGCACGACCACCAAACCATCTTGAATCACACACACACACACACACACACACACACACACACACGCACACACACACACACATATATATATATATATATATACATATATATATATATATATATATATATATATATATATATATATATTGTTGCGGATATGAGGACTGTATTTTTTTGATTGTGTTGTATTGTGGTAAATTGGTGATGAATATTGCTTGAGTCTGCGCCTCCTGCCTCCGGAGCTGTGTAAAGGTCAAAAGGGCGTCCCATAATTAGTCCACAAGCATACACGTCAGCCAATCATAGAATACCCCTGTTCGATAGTTATATCTTATTCTGTGTTTTAGGGTAAGGCTGTGTCTCCCATTAATAGAAGTACTCCATTGCACCAAGTGAAAGAGATAGATTCCCTTCATTCCCATTCCCAAAACCTCAGTTCCCCCTTTTCGTCAATTGCCAACTGCATTTTGGGCGGTTTTCCCTTCATCCGCCATTGACCACGAGGCAGGGTTGGGGAAGAAAGGCGGGTCCCCACCTCATCATAGAGGGGAGGAGTGAACCAGCCCTTGCCGACCAACCCAGAACGAGGGGTTGGCTTTAGAGGGCGGAGAGAGAACGTTTTGGGGAGGTTCGCAAAGGGTCAAGGGTGGGGCTTATATAACCCGAGGCAGAGGCCCCCGGACTCCGGAGAGAGTCGAGGAGGGAGGAGATCAGAAGACAGGAAGGCCTTGAGTTGGACTAAGCAAGAGAGGAAGTTGTTGGACTGGGTGGGACTAAGAAAGAGAGAGAAAAAGTCCTGAAGCTTGTGAGGGAAGGAGAGAGAACCCGTCACACCAACCCCCCACCAGCCGCGTTGGCTCCACCAAGCGTTCACCTCCACCAAAGCTCCACCAAGCTCCGCGTTGGCTCCACCAAGCGTTCACCTCCACCAAGGCTCCACCAAGCTCCGCATTGGCTCCACCAAGCATTCACCTCCACCAAGCATTCACCTCCACCAAAGCTCCACCAAGCTCCGTGTTGGCTCCACCAAGCATTCACCTCCACCAAGCGTTCACCTCCACCAAAGCTCCACCAAGCTCCGCGTTGGCTCCACCAAGCGTTCACCTCCAGCCACCCACCTCCTGCGATTCCTGTCATTCCCCGCGTGAGTCTGTCTTTTGTTTGTTCTGTCCTGGGTTAATTAAGACTGTAGGTAAGCTAGTATTTGCACTGTGTCACCTGCGTCTTATGTGTTGTAAATAAACGTGACTGCTTTCTTTTTGCTTATGTGTGTAAATAGTAAATAAATTTAGTAGTATTTCCAAACCTTTCTTTGCCTTCGTCTTCCTCTTTGCATTCGTCGTTTTAGTCTTTTCCCTCATTGAGCAGCCACGGTGCGATCCGGCCAACGTTTGGGTGGAATCGGGTTCTAATCGGGGAATAACTGTTCGGTCGCGGTAATACCAACTGCTCGGTAAAATAACATCTTTAACCGCGTCCGCAACAATTGGTGTCGAGGAGTGGGATACGAGGCCCGAAGCGCGCTTAACGCGCTCAAAATTACGAGCTGCTGAAAAATTGTGTTTTAAAGAAATAAAACCCGAATTTTGAAATCGCGCCATGGCTGGTCAAGGCGATCGGATGCCGGTGGGTGAGCTAGAGATAGACGGGGTGGAATCGACCCAGGACCTCGGGGAAATGTATGTGGAGGAAGGAGAGGAGGAGAACATTGGCGATGTGGTTGAGGGGGTATCAGACGTACAAAATGGCGCTCTCGTGTACGAGGTTACGGGCGCGCAAAATGGCGCCTCGCACATGGCCACGGCGCCCGCGACCGTAGCAGCGCCGCTGGTGGATTCGAACCTTTTTTTCCTGCAAATGAGGGCCCTTATGGGACAAATGGGAGACCAAATTGGAGGTTTGAAAAACAGTATAGAGGCTCAGAGTGAGCAAATGGGAGCAATGAGGGGCGAAATGGGGGGCAAAATGGGGGAAATGGGGGGCAAAATGGGAGAAATGGGGGAACGGCTAGAAGCTAAAATTGAGGGGTTCGACAATAATCTTAAGGGATTAGACAAGAAATTTGAGGGGTTAGACAATGGGTTAGAGGGGGTGAAAAATGGGTTAATGGGGTTAGAAAATAGGATGGAAGACAAATTGCGGGAAATAGGGGAGCAATCCGCCCGGGAAATCGAACAGATGGGGAACCAGATGGAGGAGATGAAGGAGGAGATACGACGAGGTGTAAGTGAGGAGGTCTCTGGGGTACGCGAGGAGGTAAAGCGAGGCGAAAAGCGTATTGAGAAAGAGGTGAGGAATAATACGGCGAGGTTACAGGGGGGCATAGAGGGTCTGACGTAGGGAGTAGAACAGCTGACAGTGGGACAAAAGGAACTAGTGGACCAAGTGGAAAAGAACACGGCAATAATCGGGGGGTTAAAAGTGACAACAAAAAGACATTAAGAACGAATTGATAGCGACACAGAAGGAATGTCAGATGGTACATGAGGGGTTGACGAAGAAGTTGGAAGAGGTGACAGAAGTAATGGAGACAAAGGACCGAGAGGTGAGGACGCACATAGAAACGGTTAAAGTGGCGTTAGAGGAAGAGATAGAGGGGGCGCACCGGGAGATGAAGGAAGTAAAGGAAAAATTAGAGGAGGTGGAAGAAGAGGTGAGTGAAATTAAGAAGGGACGGACAGAAACTAAGAGGGAGATAAAGGAGGAAGTAATGGAATATGTACAAGGTCGGTGCTCAACTCATGATGTGCTGCTCACATAACCAAATAAAGAGTTTGCAGGTGGCAGAAGAGGTGTGACGAAGACGTGCCAAGGTGAGTGGCGATATAATCGGAAATGTACATGATGTGAGGGGAGCTTCAGTCGGCTTGGGGATTGGTTTGGATCCGGGTGTTCGTGAAAGGCCGTTGGTGAAGTGTGCGACAGGTCTGGTGTGCGAAAAAGGAGGTGTGCGAGAAAGTCCGACCATGGGGTGTGTGAGGAAAAAGTGCACGCCAAGGAGTGAGTGTGCTGTCGAGAGTGAGTCGGTCGTAGCGCGTGTGCGAGGGAGCACATGGAAGCGCGTAGTGAGGAGTGTTACAGAGGATGTAACGGGAGAGTGTGCCGTCAAGAGTGAGTTGGTCGAAGCGCGTGTGCGAGGGGGTACATGGAAGCGCGGTGTGGTAAGTGTTACGGAGGAAGTAACGAAAGAGTGTGCGCAAGAGGATGCGCGAGAAAGGTGTGTAACGGACAGGTGCATGAGGAAAGAGTGCGCTGTCGAGAGTAAGGGTGAGTGCGCGACCGAGAGTGGAGGTGAGAGTAGTGAGAGTGACACGGAGCGTGAGTTGGTTGTGACAGGTGAGCGAGGATGTACACCTGGAATGGAAGGATGCACACCTGGAATGGTAGAGCGTGTATGGGAATGCACGCTGGAGTTGGTCGTGAGGCACATGGTTGGGTGTGCGAGTGAGAGCACACCTGTGATTGTCACAGAGGAGGTGACCGAGGAGGGGGCATGAAGAGGTGTGTTGGTGAGGTGTGCAAGCGACGAATGTGTGCCAAGGTGTTCGGTGGTCAGGTGTGTGACCAAGTCTGTGAGCGGAATGAGTGTACCGAGGTGTGTAAGAGAGGGTACGACGAGGAGCATGGGAACAGCTGGATGTATGAGCAAGAAAGGGGTAGCGTATGCGTGTAAGCATGCAGGTAAGGCATCGACGGTAACCGGTTTAGTGGTTAGAGCGACTTATAGCCGAATCGGGCCCTCGGTGCGCGTCGGGCAGCTTCGCGTGCCACGAGAACCAGCGGGGATCTGAGCCACGACGGGTTCGAAAGGACCGCCGTACGCGATCCACGCTGGGCCTCGCTTTGAACGGCCGCGTCCATGCTCCACTAGGCGGAGCGGGCAGCCCGATAGGAAGGGTCGTCATGGCGACCACTTTTTATTGAGACGTTCCGGCAGGTCGAGATCGGGCAATTGGATGGCTCCGCGCCGAGGTGGTGCGTGGGATCTCGGCACGGGTAAGCCCCGTCCCTGCACCGAGTGCCGGACGCATCCAGCCGCCGGCACCAAAGAACCCGCGTTCATTGCTCGCCTGTACGAAGCCGAGCTTTAGAAGGGAATTGGCGCACCGAGAGGATCTAATAAGTAGACGGGTGATGAGGATAGTGTTTTGGCCCCGAAATTAGAAAAACAAAATTTGATGATTGGTACAGTGATTGGCAGATGATTGGCAAAATTTTTGATTGGTTGGAATTTGGACGAGCAAAATTGATAGTGGGACCTCCCCGATGTGGTGGGATGGGCAATCCACCATCCCTCACAGCGGGGGGCAAAGGAGCACTAGCTTATGGGGTTGATGGCAGTGAAAACTAGCCCGGGTGGGTTAGGATATTGTGTGTAGGGATCTAGCGAAGATGACATTAGGTGACGTTAAGATTAGTTAGTGACAATGATACCTGTAGTAGGGACGCAGGTCGTTTAGTGTGGATGATAATGATGTGGGAGCGCAATAGTTTAAAGGGGTGACTGGGAAGCGCAAGTTTCAGAGGGGAGTAGTTTGACGAGATGATGCCGTGTGTTTGAGGATTGAACAGGTGTGATTGAACAGGTGTGATTGCACAGGTGTGGAACTGAACAGGTGTGTGGAGCAGTGTATGAGTGATGGTGATGGTGATTGTGTATTGTGCTGACCGAATGGTCCAGGAAGAGGAGGAGGGTGCAGGTGGCACCAGGTGTGAGTGCACAGGTGTGCACCAACAGGTGTATGGAATAAATGGTTGTGTGGAATACATGGAGTGTGGGATATATGACAGATTGGAATGGATGGTCGTGGAGTGAGTATGGTGGAAACAATGGAGTGGAGTGGATGGTGCGAAGGTGTGAATGGGGGAAGGATGGACCCCCATCACGAATACCCGGGGCGGGTAGTGTAAGTGTTAGGTAGAGGGTATAGGTAAATTGTGGTTGGATATTGGCATCTGTGGTGCGAGGTGAAAGAATGGTATTTGGATGGGTGCATTAGTGTTGTGGAAATAGCTGGGCGTGTAGCCTGTTAGTGTGTGTAGTTGGTTTGGGCACTCCACCACTGTGAGGATGTCGGCCAGGTGAGGCCGCAGGTGTGCTCTGGGAGCCGGTAGTTGTGGATTGGGCCCGAGGATCCGGAGGACGGACCCGGGTAGCCCAGTGCCAGAGGGCACCAAGGGGTGACAGAGCCAGGAGGGGCCTTCCCCAGTTAGTTAGGTTAGGGTGAGGAGCTAGGTAAGCTCGGGTGGCAACTGCAGTGGTGGAGGTGTGCAGGTGGGTAGACCTGCTGGGAGAGCTACACGTCACAGCCCAGAAATCGTGCAAGGGCACCGGGAGATGAATCGGGGGAGTGAGACCCCAAATTGAGAAGCACCACAGTTTGGTCAATGGGAATTGGTTTTCAGAACCCATAGTGTAAGTTGGCCAATGGATTGGCAGGGAGAGACCCCGGGTAGTGTAAAGTGTGTTAATGTCATTTAGAGGATAGTTAGGATTGGAGTCTCCTCGCACCATCTGCATCCACTCACCTGAGGTGACAGGTACTCCACACCATGCCATGTTTTGATTATTTTTTACTGTGCAAATGTTTGGAATGTGAGACGCATCATGCCGTGCGTGTGACATTGTGCTTGATGTTCCATCTCTTCCTCCTTATGAGGATTGATGATGAATTGGGTGATGGCAAATTTTGAAGTAGAGGGATTGTGGAGACGAATTTGGTATGGGAAATAAGGGGAAGACGTGACAGTAGCGACAGATTTGTAATGTGTAGATTTTGTAAATATGGGGTAAGGGCAAGGGTAGTGTAGGTGACAGGGGGGGTGACGTACGGTAGGGACGAACTTTCTCACTTCGCCCTCCATACGCATTTTGCCTTGCATTGCCTTATTGATGTGTACCCTTGTGACCTTACCCCTCGCTCATTTGTGTCTTTTGTCTCCCACATGACCTGTGCGCCATTGGGCGCCGAGGGGAGCGTGCGTGGGTCGGCCATTGTGCGCCCGAAATTCCCAGAACCAGCTGTCTGCATCGATGCACCACATTATGGACCACATGCCTGTGGCCGAGCACCACTGATGGACCCCATGGGTTGGGGCATGGCCCCTCTGCTGGAACCGGCCATGAGGGCCCGAAATCTTGCTGGCGGACCTTGGCCACAGGGCACCGATGCCCCACAGGTGAACCACACGTAGTCGGCCCTGTGGGCCATAAATAAAGAAAATAAAATGGACACGTTGGGCACACTTCATTGCAAATAGGCCGCCAGTAAGAAAATGAAAGAAAGACAACATCTGGAAGACAATAATAATAACCAGCAGAGGGAGCCAAAGAGCAAGAGACCACCTGCAGGGTTAGGGGTTGGTGATTTATTTTTATTATTGAACATGCATTGAACACTGATGAACTATGGTGACTGCACCGATTGGTGCTTGAGGGTGCTTGTATTGGTGCGTTTTTGGGTGCTTTCATGGTGCATTGATGCAGAGCAGACTGTCTCCCCCCCCCCCCCCCCCCCCAGAAAGAACAATTACAGGTCCTGGGTTAGTTTTGTAAATAAAAGCAGAGTCATTGTAAATAATGCTCCCCACCGTCGGTGTGTAGTTTGAAGACCATTCCGCAATTCGGTTAACTGTGGGCGTAAGTCTGTTAGGCAGGGTGCAATGGAGCAGCGGGACACATTTATTTATGTTTTAAAAACTGTCGCACTCAGGGTCAGGTTAAAAGTAGAGGGAACTACACCTACGTGTCACAATAAATAAAAGGTTGTAGGCCCGGGAAGTGCCTAAGAGGAGGAGGGTGCAGTGTTGCGGATATGAGGACTGTATTTTTTGATTGTGTTGTATTGTGGTAAATTGGTGATGAATATTGCTTGAGTCTGCGCCTCCTGCCTCCGGAGCTGTGTAAAGGTCAAAAGGGCGTCCCATAATTAGTCCACAAGCATACACGTCAGCCAATCATAGAATACCCCTGTTCGATAGTTATATCTTATTCTGTGTTTTAGGGTAAGGCTGTGTCTCCCATTAATAGAAGTACTCCATTGCACCAAGTGAAAGAGATAGATTCCCTTCATTCCCATTCCCAAAACCTCCGTTCCCCCTTTTCGTCAATTGCCAACTGCATTTTGGGCGGTTTTCCCTTCATCCGCCATTGACCACGAGGCAGGGTTGGGGAAGAAAGGCGGGTCCCCACCTCGTCATAGAGGGGAGGAGTGAACCAGCCCTTGCCGACCAACCCAGAACGAGGGGTTGGCTTTAGAGGGCGGAGAGAGAACGTTTTGGGGAGGTTCGCAAAGGGTCAAGGGTGGGGCTTATATAACCCGAGGCAGAGGCCCCCGGAGAGAGTCGAGGAGGGCGGAGATCAGAAGACAGGAAGGCCTTGAGTTGGACTAAGCAAGAGAGGAAGTTGTTGGACTGGGTGGGACTAAGAAAGAGAGAGAAAGAGTCCTGAAGCTTGTGAGGGAAGGAGAGAGAACCCGTCACACCAACCCCCCACCAGCCGCGTTGGCTCCACCAAGCGTTCACCTCCACCAAAGCTCCACCAAGTTCCACGTTGGCTCCACCAAGCGTTCACCTCCACCAAGGCTCCACCAAGCGTTCACCTCCATCAAGTGTTCTCCTCCACCAAAGCTCCACCAAGCTCCGCGTTGGCTCCACCAAGCGTTCACCTCCAGCCATCCACCTCCTGCGATTCCTGTCATCATTCCCCGCGTGAGTCTGTCTTTTGTTTGTTCTGTCCTGGGTTAATTAAGACTGTAGGTAAGCTAGTATTTGCACTGTGTCACCTGCGTCTTATGTGCTGTAAATAAACGTGACTGCTTTCTTTTTGCTTTTGTGTGTAAATAGTAAATAAATTTAGTAGTATTTCCAAACCTTTCTTTGCCTTCGTCTTCCTCTTTGCATTCGTCGTTTTAGTCTTTTCCCTCATTGAGCAGCCGCGGTGCGATCCGGCCAACGTTTGGGTGGAATCGGGTTCTAATCGGGGAATAACTGTTCGGTCGCGGTAATACCAACCGCTCGGTAAAATAACATCTTTAACCGCGTCCGCAGCAATATATATATATATATATATATATATATATATATATATATATATATATATATATATATAAAACTGGCTCTGGCAAAAGCAGACACTTGGAGGCATTTCTCTTAGCGAGAAAAAGCCGAAGAGAGTCAAAATATGACCACAGGGACCAAATTGAGATTTTTCTATGCAGAGAAAGAGTAACTTGTCTAGATTATTATGCACCAAAACATTCTTCCAAGAAACAACAGAAAAGTTGTAAAATTCGACGAAGAATCTAAAATGTCGTTCTCAAAATGGGCTCAGAAAGTCACGATTCCTCGGTCAAAAAGACAAGAACATCGCGAGATTTCGATGTTTCGCTACGAGCCATACATCGTAATTCGAAGGAAATCCCTGACATACATGTTTGGTATGAATGAAAAGCTCCATGTGTGCACATTCTTTGTGCGTGTGAACTGTATTGTGAACTTTGAACCTAATTATCTCCATTGTTTAAACGAAAATATAATTGTCATTAAAATACCATAACTTCGTTAATTTTCATCCAATTAACATAATGTATCTTACTATAGTTCACCAAATGTCCGTCTGTCCGATCGAAGGTACCGCAAAAACGGCTCAACCGATCGCAACGATATTTTGGGTGGGTATTCCTGGGACCCATTGGAGTAAAATAGGCTATATTGTTTTTCCAATTTTTTTCCCAATTTTCCAATTTTCCAATCTTCCAGTTTTTCCAAACACGATGGAATAATATTGACCGATATGAACAGTGATGTGGCTTTTATTGAAATTCTACAAATACTGTTTAGATTTTGATGAGAATTATGAACCTGCCGCAAATGCAGAAGTGGACAGATTGCGGCAATGCGCGGGTTTGATAATATCCCAATACAACCGTCAATCAATCGTAATGTTTAATCGTTAATTGTTAAACGTTAATCATGTTAATTGTTTTGTTAAAGTATCAATGGATGATTGGAATTGAGTGAATACAATTACGATTTTGAATTCGTAATTGTATTCACCCACCCGTATGGAACTTCACATCAGGATTTAAATATTTGTTTATGTCACGAATGTTGTTAAAAGTTTATTGTATTAATGTGTATTTGTGATTGGAGTTATGCTGTTTGGAATGAAAAAAGAGATATCGAGTTCAAGTGAATGACGAAATGCAGTGACGGTTTTACTTTCGAAACATGAAATTCGCGGATCGCCATATGCAGATTCGCCATTGACTGGGAATGGAACACACGTACCTGTTTGTTTGCGAACGCGTACGTTTTTCATGGAAGTCCTTCACGAACTTGCTGTCCATGTCTGATGTGCGACTGAAGGTGCTACAGGAATGTGGAATTTATTGGTTTCATGCTTTAGCATTCGCCGTTTCTGCATTGTCTGTTTGCTCATGGCCTCTCACCCTTCACCAATCTCACCTCACTAGTATATCAAATGAAACAAAGAAGCATGGGGAATCAGATGATATCAAAATCTCAATGATTTTTGCCCCCGTGTCTGCTTTTGCCAGAGCCAGTCATATATATATATATATATATATATATATATATATATATATATATATATATATATATATATATATATATATATATATATATATATATATATATATATATATATATATATATATACATACATGTATGTATAAATATATACATACATACTATAGCGAGATACCCATGCTACACATGGGTGGAAGGCCAGAAGCAAAAAGACAATGCAGAAACGGCGAATGTTAAACCATTAATCAATAATTTCAAATTATTAATTTCACTTTCAGTCGAACTTCAGGCATGGACAGCTGGTTCATGAATGACTTGGGCAAAAAATGGCGAATGGCAAACCATGAGCCAAAAAATTCCACATTCCTGTGCCACTTTCAGTCGAACTTCAGGCATTGACAGCCAGTTTGTGAAGGACTTGGGCAAAACGCTTCCTGCAACTGAATGTTTATATACGTGGTCAATGGTGAAACTGCAAATGCCGAATCCGCGAATGTCCGAGGTGAAAACGCTCACATCATCTCCTCATTCTGCTTTAAACTCAATCTCACTATATTTTCAATCCAAGCATTATCATTCCAATCACAAATTAATACTACGATAACATTAATATAACAAAATACAATGTTAAAAACACTTGTGATATGAACTAATATAGACCGATCTGACGTGATAACCAATACAGATGAATCTGCCGGCGAGAGAGGGGAATATGAAACACTCCGTACAAATCCAAAGTCAAAATTATAATTGTATTGAGAAATCTATGAAACCTCCCATCCACCTTATGATGCATAAAAGTGCCATCATTTGGGTGGAAGCTCAAAGTTATAATTGTATTGAGATATTATCAAACCAACGAATCTTTGTCATTGTGTTTATTTCCTGATCGGGAGCAGCTTCATATTGATTGAAACTGAAAATCGTAATGGTATTGAGGAATTTATGAAACCTCACACCTACTTCAGGACAGCCGCTGGGACGCCAAAAGTTCCACAGAAGGTTTTGCGGTGCTAGCCCCAAAACTGAGGGAATAGTTTTGGGACAGACGGACAGACACTCCTGTTTTATAATATACTCGTAAAAAGCTCATCAAAAATGACGGGTTGGAACAGCTTATTGGTCGGTGCAGCCTCTTGAGTGTGCCAAAGTCTGAAACCTTGGCTTAGTGTCTCGGCTTAGTGTGTTTATATCTTATTACTTGCAAAATCGCAGATTTTTCAAGTATATTGGTCGGTTCCGTTTGTGGTTCTGTCTGTTTGTCTGTCAGTCTGTTTGTCTGTTTGTCAGCGGCCTACAGGTCACAATTCTAAACTTATCGTCACGAAACTTCACCACGTTGTATAAGTCGTCCCAATTGAGAAGCCTATTGATTTTGAGGTCAAAGGTCAAACGTCATCTCTAGGTCAAATTTCTAAAATCGCTATTTTAAATCCGATTGACTTGAAAATTGAAAAGCATTTTTACATCGTCACTAAATTGGGAAACATACTATTTTTGAGGTCAAAAGGTCAACGGTCAACTTAAGGTCAAATTTTTAAAATCATCAATTTTCATCTAAAAAGCCGTCAATTCTCAACCGATTGACTTGAAAATTGAACAGCGTTTGCATATCGAGTCACTAAATTGGGAAACATACTATTTTTGAGGTCAAAACGTCAAAGGTCAACTCAAGGTCAAATTTTAAAAATCATCAATTTTCATCTAAAAAGCCGTCAATTCTCAACCGATTGACTTGAAAATTGAACAGCATATGCATAACGAGTCACTAAATTGGGAAAGATACTATTTTTTAGGTCAAAAGGTCGAAGGTCAACTCAAGGTCAAACTTCCAAAATCATCACTTTTGAACAAGCGCATAAAACATCACTTGTCAGCATCACTCAGCGCATAAAACCGTCAATTTTCATCCGATTGACTTGAAAATTGAACAGCATTTGCACATTGAGTCGCTAAATAGGGAGACTAACTATTTTTGAGGTCAAAAGGTCAAAGGTCAACTCAAGGCAACCTTCCAAAATCATTTTTCATCTGAAAAATCGTCACTTTTCTTCCTATTGACCTGAGCTTTGATCAAGATTGTCAATTTTAATCTTGATGAAATGGACAATTTGCTGTATCAATGGAATTTTTTTCCTTGGGGAGGGGGGTATTTTGCAAGTATCGTGCTCCACATGATGTCTTGTTGTTTATTTATTAGACATCCTACAGATGTAATGAACACTTGTCTTACTCTACACATGTTGCACATCACGTGCAGGGAATTTCACATCCCTGCACCTTGTATTTTTATTTATTTATTTTTTTTAACTGCAATAATTGTTCTGCAAGCCACTACTACAATTCCAATGGAAGAGACATAATTACTCTTTTATGGAAAATGTTTAGCGAGTTTGTTTTACCCTAAAAAAAGATACCACAGTGAACAAACATTCCCTACACTTATGATTCCCTACCCTACAAGATTGGCCTATAAAACCTACACTTATGAAAGGAGAATAGACGTAAGTACAAACACAAAAACTGACAGTTTTATTTCGTATATATATATACAGTATCTATATATATAAAACACAGTTTGTGTGTGTGTGTGTGTGTGTGTGTGTGTGTGTGTGTGTGTGTGTGTGTGTGTGTGTGTGTGTGTGTGTGTAATGTTACCGATAGACTCCGAAACGGAGAGGCTCACGTGCTTCATATTTGGCATAGACATGGCCAGTGAGCCTGGGACGAACATGGCCGAGACAATATTTGACGAGATCCATATTTTTTATTCATATTTACCTCAGCGCATTTCAGCGAAGTACCCGATAATCTCAGCCAGTGCGAGCAGCTCGCTGATTCGCTCAGAGCGATCACGTGATGTTCCATCCCATCACACGTCACACGTAATTCAGGGCGAAAAGCCATTGCGTTTTTTCACCTTTATGCGATCGTGTTTTGTGTCGATTTTGTGCGATATGAATTAAATTTTAATTCATATTTCGTGTTTACGAATTCGAATACGAAGGATTTCCCCTTTCCCCTTTCGATTTCGAATACGAATCGAATACGAGCTTGAGTCGAGAGGGCGAATGTACGGGTTGGGAATGTGCGGGTCTCCCTTCCCCTGCCCGGCAACGCCGGTACTGGAGGGTGTGGGTCACAGGATCGGTGAGTCTCCAAAATCCGCTTCGTGCTCTTTCGAAGATGCAGGACGATGTCGCGATTGTTGTGCTGCTCTCCGACCATGAGAACTGCAACGTCATTGTTGACTGGCCCTCCCCTTCCCTCCCCCTTCCCTCCCCCTTCCCCCTCCCCCATCCGTCCTCCCCCTCCCTTCCCCCTCCATCCTCCCCCCCCACCCTACCCCTTCCCCTTCTCCCCTCCCCCCTCCCCCTCCCCTCCCCCTCGCTTTTCCCCCTCCCTTTCCCCCCCTTTCCCCCCTCCCCTTTCCCCCTTCCCCCTCCCCTTTCCCCCTCCCCCCTACCCTCCCCGACCCCCCCTCCCACCCCCCTCACCCTCCCATCCCTCACCCTCCCCCCTCCCCCCTCGCCCACCCCCTTCCCCCTCCCACCCCCTCCTCCTCCCATCCCTCACCCTCCCCCTCCCCATCCCCCCTCTTTTCCCCTCTCCCCCTCCCCTCCCCCTCTTCTCCACCTCTCCCCCTCCCCCTCTTCTCCTCTCCCCCCCCCTCTTCTCCCCTCCTCCCCCTCTTCTCCCCTCCCCCCCGTTCCCCTCCCCTCCCCTCCCCCGCCCGGCAATGCCGGGTACTTCTGCTAATATATATATATACAGTCGTGGCCAAAAATATTGGCACCCGTGCACTTTTTTCAAATAGCTCTCAATTTTCTCTAAAAATAAGTTGAAATCGACAAAAGTATTTGGACTGCACAATTCTTTATTTCACTGTTAATATTACGGAACCTTTATTTGGCCCCTCTTCTCCACCTCTCCCCCTCCCCCTCTTCTCCTCCCCCCCCTCTTCTCCCCTCCCCCCCCCCTTTCTCCCCTCCCCCCCGTTCCCCTCCCCTCCCCCGCCCGGCAAAGCCGGGTACTTCTGCTAGTATATATATATACAGTCGTGGCCAAAAATATTGGCACCCGTGCACTTTTTTCAAATAGCTCTCAATTTTCTCTAAAAATAAGTTGAAATCGACAAAAGTATTTGGACTGCACAATTCTTTATTTCACTGTTAATATTACAGAACCTTTATTTTTGATTCAGAGCTTAATATATCCATTAAAATCAGAAAATAAAAAGAAATGGCATTGACAAAATTATTGACATCCTCGACTTAATATTTGGTAGCACAGACTTTGGACAAAATAACTGCAGTCAAGCGCTTCCTGTAGCCATGAATGAGCTTCCTCCACCTCTCTACTGGCAGTTTGGCCCACTCTTCTTATGCAAACTGCTCCAGTTCTCCCAGATTTGAAGTGTGCCTTCTCCCAACTGCTGTTTTCAGATCTTCCCACAGGTGTTCAATGGGATTTAGATCTGGACTCGTTGCTGGCCACTTCAGAACAGTCCAGCGTTTGGTCTTGAACCATTCCTGGGTGCTTTATGAAGTGTGTTTGGGGTCATTGTCCTGCTGAAATACCCATGACCTTCGACGGAGACCCAGCTTTCTGACACTGGGTTGAACATTGTGCTCCAAAATGCCTTGGTAATCTCCTCATTTCATGATGCCATACACACATTCAAGGCACCCAGTGTCAGAGGCAGCACAGCAACCCCCAAACATCGCTGAACCTCCTCCATGTTTGACTGTAGGGAAGGTGTTCTTTTCTTTGAAGGCTTTATTTTGTTTTCTGTAAACATAGAGATGATGTGCTTTACCAAAAGGGTGTAATTTGGTCTCATCTGTCTACAGGACATTCTACCAGAAGGATTTTGGCTTGTTCAGGTGTGTTTTGGCAAACTTCAGATGGGCTTTCTCATGTCTCTCTCTCAGCAGTGGGGTCCTCCTGGGGCTCTTATCATAGAACGCCCTATCATTGAGTTGGCGACGGATGGTGCGAGTTGAAACTGTTGTTCTTTGTGTCTGAAGGTCAGCTTGAATCTGTTTGGCAGTTGATCGAGGTGCTTTCTCCACCATTCAAACAATCCTTCGCTGCAATCTTCAATCAAGTTTTCTTTTGCTACCACATCTTGGGAGGTTGGCTGCAATGCCATGGGCCTTAAACTTCCTGATAACATTGCGTATGGTGGACACAGGAACATGAAGGTCTCTGGAGATGGACTTGTAGCCTTGAGATTGTCCATGCTTGGCTACAATCTTGTGTCTGACCTCCTCAAACAATTCTCTGGTTTTCTTTCATTTTTCCATGCTTATTGCGGTGCACATAGTGACACAAAACATCAGAATGACTCCTTTTCTCTATTCAAACTGGTTGAATGAGTGATTTTTATATTGCAGGCACCTGCAACTCACCACAGGTGAGTTCAATTCCAAAGTAAAGTCGAATCACTTGCCTGAAATCTAATTATTCCTAACAACTTCTAAAGGGTGCCAATAATATTGTTCGGGCCATTTTAGGATTTCTTTGTGGAATATCCTAAGATTTAGTAATTACTGAGCTTTTTTTGTTTTGTTCCACTTTCAACCAAAGAAATACATATGTGGATACAAAAATATTTTTTAATTTTAACAATTTTCTGGAAGAAATGGTGCATTATTTGAAAAAAGTGCAAGGGTGCCATTTTTTTTGGCCACAACTGCATCTATGGTATATATGAAAATCAAGGACCCACGCATCACATCTCTCACCTGTGAATAGAGGGAATAACCAAATAGTTCTCACCTAATCAATTATCCCATTGTATAACGAAATCGACTCCTCCATGCTCTTCTAGCTGAAGAAAGCTGCATGGAGCAAACCATGAAAGGCGACACAAGATAAGCCCTTTGCTGTTTCAAACTCTGTAAAGCCACATTGTACATACATGAGAATCCCATTCATTTACCGTGTGTCTGCACAACCAACACACATTTTGAATTATTTATTTATATACACATTACCATCCCCGCTACCGAATATCACTTGAATTATTTATTTATTTTTGTAAACTTTACCATCTCCACTAACTACATATTTATTTATTTATTTATTTATTTACTATTTAAATGTAAAATATACACATTACTTTTTTTTCTTTTTTTAAATTCACTTTTTTTTTTCTTTTTTTAAATTTATTAAAATTTTAAATATATATCTTTTATTAATTTATTTATATAAAAACAGGGCAAACATTAAGTAGGGCAACAATCATTAGAATAAATGAACAGGTGAAGAAGAGGAGGATACAGCACAGAGCCAATCGAGGCCAACAATAGCAGCTATGTGGCTCAGACAAGAGAGCCAATCGAGGCCTACAATAGCAGCTATGTGGCTCAGACAAGAGAGCCAATCGAGGCCTACAATAGCAGCTATGTGGCTCAGACAAGAGAGCCAATCGAGGCCTACAATAGCAGCTATGTGGCTCAGACAAGAGAGCCAATCGAGGCCTACAATAGCAGCTATGTGGCTCAGACAAGAGAGCCAATCGAGGCCTACACTAGCAGCTATGTGGCTCAGACAAGAGAGCCAATCGAGGCCTACAATAGCAGCTATGTGGCTCAGACAAGAGAGCCAATCGAGGCCTACAATAGCAGCTATGTGGCTCAGACAAGAGAGCCAATCGAGGCCTACAATAGCAGCTATGTGGCTCAGACAAGAGAGCCAATCGAGGCCTACACTAGCAGCTATGTGGCTCAGACAAGAGAGCCAATCGAGGCCTACAATAGCAGCTATGTGGCTCAGACAAGAGAGCCAATCGAGGCCTACAATAGCAGCTATGTGGCTCAGACAAGAGAGCCAATCGAGGCCTACAATAGCAGCTATGTGGCTCAGACAAGAGAGCCAATCGAGGCCTACAATAGCAGCTACGTGGCTCAGACAAGAGAGCCAATCGAGGCCTACAATAGCAGCTATGTGGCTCAGACAAGAGAGCCAATCGAGGCCTACAATAGCAGCTATGTGGCTCAGACAAGAGAGCCAATCGAGGCCTACAATAGCAGCTATGTGGCTCAGACAAGAGAGCCAATCGAGGCCTACAATAGCAGCTATGTGGCTCAGACAAGAGAGCCAATCGAGGCCTACACTAGCAGCTATGTGGCTCAGACAAGAGAGCCAATCGAGGCCTACAATAGCAGCTATGTGGCTCAGACAAGAGAGCCAATCGAGGCCTACAATAGCAGCTATGTGGCTCAGACAAGAGAGCCAATCGAGGCCTACAATAGCAGCTATGTGGCTCAGACAAGAGAGCCAATCGAGGCCTACAATAGCAGCTATGTGGCTCAGACAAGAGAGCCAATCGAGGCCTACAATAGCAGCTATGTGGCTCAGACAAGAGAGCCAATCGAGGCCTACAATAGCAGCTACGTGGCTCAGACAAGAGAGCCAATCGAGGCCTACAATAGCAGCTATGTGGCTCAGACAAGAGAGCCAATCGAGGCCTACAATAGCAGCTATGTGGCTCAGACAAGAGAGCCAATCGAGGCCTACAATAGCAGCTACGTGGCTCAGACAAGAGAGCCAATCGAGGCCTACAATAGCAGCTACGTGGCTCAGACAAGGACACATGAACCCAGCACACAAACACAATGGCACTCGACAAGACACCAAATACATATTACAGAAACATATTAACAATTAACAAAATCTGTTAAGCAACACGATTTTGGAACAGGTATCCTCAACTTTATGAGTCGCGCTCTTGGAGCAGAAAAGATGGCGCCTGGTGCAACTTTTTGTATCATGGGGAACTACAGACAAACACCATTTTAAGAGAGAGATTATCGAAAAATATTGCAGAGGAAGAAAGCCGATGGCGCGTGAAATGACGTGGGAAAGAGATGAGAAGGAACCTGTAGAAGGAGACAGAGAAGACAGAGGCCCACCCAAGACGGCGGAGTCTTGGATTTTAATGGTTCACATTTCATTCTGACAGCTATTGATTGGTAATTATTGTAGTTTATTGTAACAAAGGAAGGACTGACTCATTGAAAGATGGTAAACCATTTTGTGAATGCTAAAACTGATTATTCATTTCTAACTCCTAGCCTGAAGTCATGGAACAAGAGGTGTGGGAGAGACAGTCTTCTACAAAATCACGTCTTTTAAGTTCTCTTGATTGACTCAAGGTTGTGTTGCTGTCTTTGTTTGAACTCATTGCAATGAATGTTCACTTGGAGATTGAGCAATGTTGTGTGATTTACGATGGTGATATTAAAGCGCGGCGTTACGCGCGCTGCTTGCGAGCAAGGAGGAAGCGGACAAGCGGTAACTTATAAGCGTCTTTATTTCAGGAGCTCACTGTAACGCTGGCGCGCTCCGGGCTGCGCGCCCGGTGTATATCATGAGGCCACGCCTACCCCTCGGGCGTGGCCACCGCCCACTTGGTGCGCGGAATGATGTCACCACGCCAGTGGGCTTTTGTGTCCGCCACAATATATGAATTGATTTACACCTGCACTCCAGACAAAATGGTAAGCTGAAAATGACAAGTTTGGGCTCGATGGGTTCTCTGTGTAAGTCGTGTAACAGGATCACATCAATCGTTTACTTGTTTGTGAGCACACGATTTCTAAAGGTGCATATTCCATCCAATTTGTGGCTGACATGATGGTTCAGAGTTAGATTCAGGACCCAGCTATAAACTGCCACCCTGATGTTTCTCATGCAGGGCAATGCATCCATGCGTTCGTCGTACATCAGAGGGCGTGGAGGGCCCGTCTGCCAGCACTGGTCATTGGTGTATCTTGGAGATCCCACGTTCTCTTTCATGAAGAGTAGGTGAATTATCACCGGCACCCTGACAAAATTGCTAATTTCTACCCAAATCCCAAATCACCTCTTTTACGGCGTAGCCCATAGGGAAAAGCAATCTAGAACAGTGTTTGTCTGTCCGTATGTATGTATGTATGTATGTATGTATGTATGTATGTATGTATGTATGTATGTATGTGCCCTCAAACGTATACCAATCAGAGCTGAGGATCTGGTCACATGACAGGGTGATGTGATTACGTCTGATGTCATTACGGCGTACTGCTGACCCAACACTCTGGCATTTTGATTCCAATATAGTTTAGGCCGAACGTATCGTCGAACCTGTCATATGTCAAAATGGCCATGCTCTACCTTGACGTTTTTCATTCAGTGTGAAACACAAACAAACCGATTGTTAAAATGATCATTAAATATTGAAAGCCTCGGCGTTATGATTCTTCCAACAATACGGTTCGGTACGTATAGGCCGTAGGCTTCATGCCTTCATGCTTCACCTTCAGGCCACTTTGGACAAATTAGCCGAGGTTTATTAAAAAAAGTCGTGTTGTTTTCGTAATAATAATAACAATAATAATAATAATAACGTTGTTACAAATAATATAGTGTGGCGGACACAAAAGCCCACTGGCGTGGTGACATCATTCCACGCACCAAGTGGGCGGTGGCCACGCACCAGGGGTAGGCGTGGCCTCATGATATACACCGGGCGCCCAGCCCGGAACAGTACAGTGTTACAGTGCAGTCTTACAATAAAGACGTTTATATGTTACCGCTTGTCCGCTTCCTCCTTGCTCACAAGCAGCGCGCGTAACGCCGTGCTTTACTGGTGACCCTCGACGTTGGATCTGCCGTAGCGATCCTTCCGAACACGACGCCATGGCAATGGCGATTAAACTTCCCGAATTTTGGGAGGCCCAGGCCGAGGTCTGGTTCGTTCAAGCCGAAGCCCAGTTTCAGCTTCGGCGCCTCACCAACGACGACCTGCGCTACTGCCATGTCGTCGCCTCCCTCGGGCCCGGCACGGCCGCTCGAGTTGTGTCCGTCCTTCGCCACCCACCGGACGGCCACAAGTACGAGACACTCAAGCGGCTACTCCTAGCCACGTTCGGCCTCACGGACGACGCACGTGCCGACCGCCTCCTGGATCTCCCCGAGCTCGGTGAGACGCGCCCGTCGGTCCGAATGGACCATATGCTGTCCCTGTTGGGCGACGAGGCCCCCGGTTCGCTATTCCGGGCGCTTTTCCGTCGCCAACTTCCAGCGCAGGTTCGCCTCGCGTTGGCCGGGACCGGGCTAACGGAACCCCGAGCATTGGCGGCCGAGGCGGACAAGTACTTCGCCGCTTCGGACACGCGGGCGAGCGTTGGCGTGGCCGTCACGGCCTTCGACGCTGATGTTCCACAGCATCATCTTCTACAGCACGCTGATGTTCCACAGCATCATCTTCTACAGCACGCTGATGTTCCACAGCATCATCTTCTACAGCACGCTGATGTTCCACAGCATCATCTTCTACAGCACGCTGTGGTTCAGCAGCATGCTGATACGCACCTCATGAACGCCGCCACGCCCCGCCCACCGCCGCGGCGAAAACCGCCACCGCGGGGAAACCCGTCGACTCCACCGGCCTGGCGGAGCCAGCCGCGCTCCTCCAGCTCCACCACCTGGTGCCGGTTCCACGCCAAGTTCGGCCACGAAGCTCGGCGGTGTCATCCGCCGTGCTCCTTCAACGGGTCGGGAAATGCCCGGGCCGGCGCTCAATTGTGGCGATGAGCGCCGGCCATTCGAGCAGCCTGCTGCTCATAACGGACACCTTCTCCGGGCGCCGTTACCTGTGCGACACGGGAGCACAGGTGAGTGTCATTCCCGCCGGCACGTCAGACAAGCACGCCGCGGGTGGGGGCCCCGCGCTGCTTGCCGCGAACGGGACGCCCATCCGTACGTACGGAAAACGCTGCCTCTCTCTGCGGTTTGGAGGGCAGGTTTTCCGATGGACGTTCGTCACCGCCGACGTGCCCATGGCACTGCTTGGCGCGGACTTCCTGTGCGCTAATGGGCTCCTGGTCGACGTCAAGCGCAGACGGCTTGTCCAGGCCGAGACGTTCAGCTCGCTCGCATGTGCGTTGCCCAGCTCAACGAGCGGCTTGCCAAGCGGCTTGCCGAACGATTCGGTTCCGGCCACGTTGGTCTGTACGCTTCCGGCAGCGGACGCATTCACCCGCCTCCTCGCCGGCTTCCCGGCCCTCACGCGGCCCACCTTCTCGGCGGGGGCCGTTAAGCACGGGGTGGCCCATCACATCCCCACCGTCGGGCCACCGGTCTACGCCCGGGCACGCCGCCTCGAGCCGACGAAGCTGGCGGTGGCAAAAGCGGCGTTCGCTACCCTGGAGCGACTCGGCATCGTTCGGCGCTCAGAGAGCGCTTGGGCGTCGCCGCTGCACATCGTGCCGAAGCCCGGCGGGGGATGGCGACCGTGCGGGGACTATCGCCGTCTCAATGACGCCACGACTCCCGACCGCTACCCCGTCCCCCACATTCAGGACTTTTCCGCCCGTTTGGCGGGCAGGTCCTTCTTCTCGAAGGTGGACCTCATACGCGGCTACCATCAGGTCCCCGTCAGGCCGGAGGACGTCCCGAAGACGGCGGTCATCACGCCATTCGGACTCTTCGAGTTCCTGCGCATGCCCTTCGGTCTGAAGAATGCGGCTCAGGCGTTCCAGCGACTGATGGACAGCGTCCTGCGCGACTTGGATTTTGTCTACGTCTACCTGGACGATATCCTCATCGCCAGCGCGTCCCGCGAAGAGCACCTACGCCACCTCCGCACGCTCTTCGAACGCCTGGGCCAGCATGGCCTGATTGTGAACCCCGCAAAGTGCCGGTTCGGCGCCGCCACAATCGATTTTCTGGGGCACCGTGTCACCAGGCACGGCACCGTCCCCCTGCCGGCCAAGGTGGAGGCGGTGAAGGGGTTTCCGCGCCCCCGCACGATCAGAGGGCTGCAGGAGTTCCTGGGCATGGTGAACTTTTACCATCGGTTCCTGCCCCGTATCGCCCAGCTCCTGCGCCCCCTGCACGAAGCTCTCCGAGGTAAGCCGGGCAAAGGCGACGTTACCTGGACCGAGCAGATGGACACGGCGTTCACGGGCGCGAAGCTCGCCTTGGCTAACGCCACCATGCTCGCGCACCCGGCGCCCGATGCACCGATCGCCCTCACCACCGATGCCTTGGACTACGTGGTGGGCGCGGTGCACGAGCAATGGGTGCGTGGAGCTTGGCAACCGCTGGCGTTCTTTAGCCGGCAGCTTCGCCCGCCCGAACGCCGTTACAGTACCTTCGACCGCGAGTTGCTCGGACTTCACTTGGCGGTCAGGCACTTCCGCCATCTGCTCGAGAGCCGGGCGTTCACTGCCTTCGTCGACCACAAGCCGCTGATCTTCGCGATGGGCAAGGTCACCGAGCCGTGGTCGGCCCGGCAGCAGCGTCACCTCTCGGCCGTGTCCGAGTACACGACGGACATCCAGCACGTCGCGGGGAAGGACAACCCGGTGGCGGATTGCCTTTCCCGGGCCGTCGCCCACGCAGTCCACCTCGGCATCGACTATGCCCGGATGGCAGCGGACCAGGCCGCTGACCCCGACGTCCAGGCCTTGCGGACCGCCGTCACGGGCCATCCGCGTCACCGAGGTGCCGTTCGACGGCGCGGGGGCGGCCCTCTTGTGCGACGTCTCCCTCGGGCGTCCTCGCCCCATTGTGCCCGCGGGCTGGCAGCGCCAGGTGTTTGACACCATCCACGGCCTGTCCCACCCGGGCGTGAGGGCCTCCCAAAGGCTGATCGCCGACAAGTTCGTCTGGCATGGCCTCCGGAAGGCCGTCCGCGGCTGGGCCAGGACGTGCCTCGCGTGCCAGCGCGCCAAGGTGCACCGGCACACCCAGGCCCCGTTGGCCCGTTCACGGTGCCGGAACGCCGGTTTGACCACGTCCACGTGGACCTGGTGGGACCTCTGCCCCCCTCGCGGGGTTTCACCTACGTCCTCACCATGGTGGACCGCACCACCCGGTGGCCGGAGGCCGTGCCCTTGGCGTCGACAACGGCGGCCGATGTCGCGCAGGCTTTCATCGCCACCTGGGTCGCCCGGTTCGGCGCCCCCTCAGACATCTCATCCGACCGCGGCCCCCAGTTCACCTCGGAGCTCTGGGGGGCGGTTGCGCAGGGGCTCAGGGTCCGGCTGCACCGAACCACGGCCTACCACCCCCAGGCTAACGGCCTGTGTGAGCGATTTCACCGCTCATTGAAGGCCGCGCTCCGGGCCACCCTCCGCGATGGCGGCTGGGTCGACAGGCTCCCCTGGGTCCTGCTGGGCCTCCGGACGGCGCCCAAGGAGGACCTGCGCGCATCCGCGGCGGAGTTGGTCTTCGGGCAACGGCTGCGGGTGCCGGGCGAGTTCCTCCCCGACTCCACGGCACCATGGTCCGCGGCACAGCAGCGCTCCGCTCTGCAAGAGACCGCCCAGAGGTTCGCCCCGGTGCCAACGGCATGCCACGGGCACCCACCGACGCACGTCGCCCTGGAGCTTCGCACGGCGGAATACGTCTTCGTCCGCCACGATGCCCATCGGACACCACTGCGGCCCCCGTACGACGGGCCTTTCCGCCTGCTGGAGACCGGGGCGAAGCACTTCACCCTGGACATCGGCGGTACTCCTGACCGCGTTTCGGTAGACCGCCTCAAGCCGGCCCACCTCGATGTGGACCATCCACCGCCAGTGGCCTGACCCCCACGTCGGGGCCGCCCTCCTGCGGGCGGACCCCCGGCACCGCCAAGCCCCACCGCCACGGCGCCCTCCGGTCCTGCACCCATCCCAGGGGCAGCCAGGGGCATCCCACCTGGTATCCCTGCACCCCGGACGCCGCCGATCGCCAGGGGGCGCTTCGGCCGGGTCATTCGTCTGCCCCGCAAACTGGCCCTCCAGGTGCGCGGGAATTCTGGGGGGGCGCGTGTGGCAGACACAAAAGCCCACTGGCGTGGTGACATCATTCCACGCACCAAGTGGGCGGTGGCCACGCACCAGGGGTAGGCGTGGCCTCATGATATACACCGGGCGCCCAGCCCGGAACAGTACAGTGTTACAGTGCAGTCTTACAATAAAGATGTTTATATGTTACCGCTTGTCCGCTTCCTCCTTGCTCACAAGCAGCGCGCGTAACTCTGCGCTTTAATAGTAAATATAATCGTAACACTGCAATCCTTTTGTCGTTATTGCAAAGTTTCTAGATTGAAGTGGTGTATGGTTCATGAATAAATGATAAGCGGTGTAGGGTACAAATAACGCGGAAGTAAGGAATTAGCCTCGGTTTTTTTTTTGTAATATCATTTTTATAATAATGATAACGTAACGTTATTATTATTATAGTAAATCTAATCGGAACACTAATCCCTTTGTAGTGACTGCAAAGTTACTGGAGGTTAAAATCTATCATCTTCTGATGTCTGACTTCTGTCTGTCTGAGTCTGAGTCTGTCTGACTTCTCCTACTTTCTGACCCAGCTATGTTCCCTCTCCCCCTCAATCCTCCTCCTTGGTGATTTCAATATCCACATGGACTCCACTGACTCCACGCTAACCACTGACTTCACTGATTTACTCACCTGCTTTAACCTCACTCAACATGTCAACTTTCCTACCCATAACCGTGGTTACATTTTGGACCTTGTCTGCTCTACTGGACTAATTTTGCACCATCTCTCTGGCTCCGACCTCACTCTCTCTGACCACCTAGCCATCACTCTGACCATCAACATCCCCACCCCAGCACCAAGGCATTATCGCACTATCAACTTCCGTAAGCTAAACGCTCTTTCACCTACCTCATTCTCATCGACCCTCTCTGAAAAAATGTCCACTTCTCCCTTCGTTGACCTCCACACCCCTTCTGACCTCACTGACTACTACAACCACACTCTCTCCTCCTGCCTTGACCAACTTGCGCCTATAAAAACCAAAACAGTTTCTTTCACCCATTCTGCTCCCTGGTTTACCCCTGAACTCCGCCTGATGAAAACTCGTGCTCGCCAACTTGAAAGACTCCGCAATAAAACAGGTCTCACAGTTCACTCCCAGGCCTACAAGGACCACATACAACACTATAAAGATGCCCTCTCCCGCGCCCGCTCCGCCTACTACTCTCAAATTATCCACTCTGGCTCCGGAAACCCAAAAGCACTCTTCTCTACAATAAACAAACTCCTCAGCCCCCTGAACACCACCACCCAGTCATTCACAATAGACAACTGCATCTCCTTCCTTTCATTCTTCCAACGCAAAATTGAAAACATCTACAACAGCTTGACCACCGCCGCACCCGCTCCCCCTCAAACCACCTGCCCCCCCTTATCCTGCCATCCCCTGTCTCAATTCTCCCCAGTCTCCCCTACTGACCTCTCTGAACTCCTCATCGGAATGAAAACTGCCACCTGCACTCTTGACCCCATCCCCTCCAGCTTTGTCAAGGCCTCCCTTCCTGCTCTCTCTCCACTTATCATTGCAACAATAAACTCCTCCCTGTCTACAGGCATCGTCCCACCATCCCTCAAAATTGCTGCTGTTACCCCCATTCTGAAAAAACCTGGACTAAACCCTGACACCCTAAATAACTTCAGACCCATCTCCAACCTACCCTTTCTGTCAAAGGTTTTGGAACGCGCTGTAGCCACTCAACTCAAACATCACCTCTCTGCCAATAACCTGTATGAAACATTCCAATCCGGATTCCGCTCCAACCACAGTACTGAAACTGCTCTCCTCAAAATCACCAACGACCTTCTCCTCTCCTCTGACGCTGGCAACCTCAACATTCTCATCCTCCTCGACCTCAGCACCGCCTTTGACACCATCGATCACACCATCCTCCTCACCCGACTTGAAACCACCTTTAACATTACCGGCACTGCCCTCTCTTGGATTAAATCATACCTCTCTGACAGACGTCAGTTCATCTCCATCAATAACTGCAAATCCCCCACTGCTCCCCTCCCCCAAGGTGTCCCCCAAGGTTCAGTTCTTGGCCCCCTCCTCTTCATCCTTTACCTGTCCCCCCTCGGTCACTTAATCCGCCGTCATGGTCTCCAATTCCACTGCTTCGCCGATGACATCCAGCTTTTCATCTCCACCAAGTCCATCTCCACCGCCACCCACTCTATCCTGACAAACTGCATCACTGAAATAAAATCCTGGCTTCAAATCAACTTCCTCAAACTTAACTGTGATAAATCTGAAATAATCATCATTGGCCCAAAAACGCTCACCAAGTCCACCCATAACTTTGCCCTCAACATCGACGGTTTCCCAGTGTCCACCTCCCCTCACATCCGGAATCTTGGCATCATCTTTGACCAAACCCTCTCCTTCGACAAATACACTAAACAGATCACAAAGACAGCCTTCTTTCACCTGAAAAACATCGCCCGTCTCCGTCCATCCCTCTCCTCCGTGGCTGCAGAAACCCTCATCCACGCCTTCATCACTTCCCGTCTGGACTACTGCAATAGCCTCCTTTATGGTTCACCCTCAACAATCACCAATAAACTCCAATACATTCAGAACTCCGCTGCCCGTCTACTCACCCATTCCCGGACCCGTGACCACATCACCCCCGTCCTTTACAAGCTTCACTGGCTCCCCATCTCCCAGAGAATCCAGTACAAAATCCTCCTCTTGACCTACAAAGCCCTCCATAACCTGGCCCCATCCTACCTGGCTGACCTCCTCTCCA
Organism: Myxine glutinosa; assembly: GCF_964187855.1. Lineage (NCBI taxonomy): Eukaryota > Metazoa > Chordata > Myxini > Myxiniformes > Myxinidae > Myxine > Myxine glutinosa. The sequence continues at coordinate 144,783,227 of NC_136267.1, forward strand.
GACACACTCCCACCCGCAACCTCCGCTCTGCTGGTACCAACCTCCTGACCCCCCCCCCCCCCATCCGGACCAAATTTAGATCCTGGGGGGACAGGGCCTTCTCCATCGCTGCTCCCACCCTCTGGAACTCGCTACCTCACACCATCAGAGACTCCTCCTCACTCACCACATTCAAAACATCACTCAAGACCCACCTGTTCAACACTGCATTCAACATTTAACCCACAGCATCTAACCCCTGACTATCTCCTCTCCTTCTCCCTCCTTTGTGCTTTGAATATTTCCCTATTGATTCTTCTTTTTTGCAATTGTTTTTATGTTTTGCTATGCATTATGTTTTGCACTCTGTCAAAGCGTCTTTGGGCTTCCTGAAAAGCGCTATATAAAATAAATGCATTATTATTATTATTATTATCTTGTATATATTAAAGTAGCGGCAGTTTTGTGTCCGGCCATCACGCTACGTCATTACATCTCTGATGTCATTACGATGGCTGACTCCACCGACCGACATTTGAATATACGAGTTCACCCGCTCAGGGTATATTGGGTCATTCCTTCTTGAGGTATATAGATTACAGTCGATCTATGGTCGGGTCTCAAAAACATTGGGTGTGTTTTCATTTAGCAAGTTTGTTGTGGAGAGATCGTCATGTGGTTTAAGCATTTGAGCAAGCACTCCATTCAGAACTGTTAAGGAACGGCTGGCTTGGCAAGCGCTAGCTAGCTGCTTGGTAAAAGAGCACAACCCAAGCTTCTCCATTTCAGTTTCGTGTTAAACAGCAGGAAAAGTGGGTTTCATTGGTGGTTTTCAAAACAAAACCTTAATTGGTGGGTTTCAAAAGGCCGCTTTAGCGGCAGGAAAGGTCATGTTATTTATCCAACCCTTGTGGAGGTATATAGAGTACAGTAGATCTTCGCTCAGTTCTATAAGTAAAACTTATCTCACGGATGTCGGGATTCCTCCAAATTTATTTGTTTAATGTTATAAGCAGCATTAGCGACTGTTAAAAAAGCTAATCATATGTGTTTGTGGTTTATAATATTTTACAAGCACAGCTTCGCCACTGTTAGACTTCCGGTCTTGTTGTAGCCAGAGTCAAGACTCAAGGATCGTGGGGCTGGGAGAGCTAGAACTGAATGGATCAGGATGCAACATCACAGAAGGAACAGTAGAGAGAGGGTGTAACACGATCAGTGGAGATGAAGGATAAAATAGAGGGAGACTTGGACAAACAATGTGTGGGGAGGAATAGGGGCAAGAAAGGACACATCACATCGGGTGGACAGGATGGATACAGAACGAAACTCTCACGAAGGAAAAACTGGAAATTCAGAAGGAGGAGCGCTTGGGAGAGGAAAGGACGGGGTGATTAACGAGGGTAAAAAATATGGTTTTGGATTGGGGATGATCCGAGATGGTTGTGAGCAGCTGTCTTGAAGACCGCGAGGGAAGAATGAGATTGAAGAGAATGTGGAGATTGATTCTCCAGGTGGGAAAAACGAGGAACAAATGAATAGAGATGAGCAGTGATCCTGAGTTTTGGTAGTTTCACCAGGAGATGGTTTATGGTGGACCTTGCGTACCCTGCAGACACCTGGGGGAGGGGGGAAAAGATAGCTAGAGCAGAGGGTGCAAGACCAGAAAGGAGATGGTAAGAGACAGGGAGACCACTGACCTGTCTGCGATTGGAAAGTAAATAGGCTCATCAATTGAGCTTCATCACGGGAGATTCCAATAATGTTGAAGGCCTTAGTTTCCATGGCATCAAGCTGAGCAGGATGTGAGGCAGGGGAGTCAGGCTAGAGGGGAGAGCAGCACTCCATCAAGCTGTGGATGAAGGTCTTGTAGGTGAATTGGAATTTGACAAGTGTGCCAAGGAAGGACATTGTATGACAGAGGATACCCAGTCAGTGATTGGTTTTGGAGGCCAACTTTGACCTCCAGTCGAACTTCAGTCCTGGCCAGCCTGTTCCTGACAAACATGGCCCAAAAACATTCCTGGCTGGGCCCTCAACAAGGTAGGAATAATTTAAGCCATTAAAGAAGTACATAGTCCATCAAGTTTTATGTAATGCGTCTGCTCGTAGCATCATTATTAGACCGTGGCATGTTGTTGGTGTGGAATGGTGTAGCTACCAGAATTTGTGTAGGAATTTGGAATTGTCATGGTACTAGAAACCAATAACTAAATATAATGATATATTTTAATGCAATGGGATTCCAATATCTACAAGCAAGAACTGCGTAGACAGGACAGGTGGCTTACTGTTACTGTGAAATGAAAGCAGACCTGGTGATGAAATATGGTGCCCGCATCACACCAGGGAAATAAAGTTTGTTGTCGGGCCTTATTCCATCGGAAATCAAATTCAGACTGCCAACTCAGGTTAACATTTTACCTCTGAGCTATCCTATTCAACAAAGGGTGCATGCTGAGTGAACACAAAAGTTAGGCATGCAGCTTCAACATAGAGTGAAACAGCAAATTTCAATCACAGTATGACAAAGTCATGGGTAAAGGTCATTTGGCCCATAATTTGGCCCATATTGCCAGTGTTCAAACGCTTTCTCTTTCTAAAATTACAAATTTGATAGCAATAATTGATGGATCCTGTAATGAATTTTCAATTACAAAAAGACTGATGGGATGGAGATTAAAAGGATTGACCTTATCTATTTTGGTGATCCGAGTGAATCATCTCACTTTCCACATTTCCACAGTCACTGCCGAAGTATAATCACGAATGTAGAGAATGATAGCCCGATTTGCATCACAGAGCTAACGAAACTCTCTCAAGTGGAATTTCCTCCAATAATGACGTCATTATGTGGACAGTTCTAAGACTGTGACTGCCAGTGGAGGTTGCAGTCCCAATAGAATGTCTACACCCCTTTTCATATTTTCACCTTTTGTTGCCTTTATAGCCTGGAACTAATTTGCATTAAATCAGACTTTTTCCATCTTTATTTACACATCGTAACCCACAACTACCAAGTGAAAAACAAATTCCATAAATTTCAGAAAATTAATAAAAAATACAGAACTAGAATATCTTGGTTGGATATGTTTCCACCCCCCTGAGTTAAAACTTGGTGAAGCACCTTTGCCAGCAATTACAGCTGTGAGTCTGTTGGGTTAGGTCTCCATACCAACTTTGCACACCTTCATTGGGCAATATTTGCCCATTCTTCTGGACAAAACTGTTCAAGCTCAGTCAAGTTTCCTGGGGAGCGTTGATGGACAGAAATCTTCAAGTCTGGCCACATATTTTCAATTAGAATTAGGTCGGGACTCTGACTGGGCCACTCAAGGATATATTGATCTTTTTGTTCCTTCGCCACTCCAGTGTAGCTTCGGCTTTGTGCTTTGGGTCGTTGTCATGGTGAAAGGTGAACTTCTGTCCCAATTTCAGCTTTCTTGCCAAAGGCAGTAGTTTTTCCTCTGGGATTTTCAGTATTTTGCTCCATCCATTTTCCCTTCTATCCTGACAAGTGCCCCAGTCCCTACTGGTGAGAAACATCCCCATAACATGATGATACCATCACCATATTTCCCAGTAGCGATGGTGTTCTTTCGGTAATGTACTGTGTGGGGTTTGTGCCAAATGGAACGTTTTGCATTTAGGCCAAAAACTTCCATCTTGGCTTCATCAGACCATAAAACATTTTGCCCCATGGCTTCAGAATCTCCGGAGTGTTTTTTGCATACCTCAAACGGGACTCAAGGAGGGCGTTTTTGAGTAATGACTTCCTTCTTTCTGCCCTACCGTACAGGCCAGATTTGTGGAGTGCTTGGGATATTGTTGTCACATGCACACAGTGACCAGTCTTTGCCATAAAGGCAAATGGTGCTGGCTTGGGTTCCTAAGGTCCTGAATTTGAATCTCGGTCGATCGTTGAATTAATGGCAGGGGGTTGACTCAGCCTGTCATCCTTCCGAGGTCTGCAAAATGAGTACCAACTCACTGGGTCCTCTCTCAAGGAGGTTGGTGGCAGGATTTGCACTCCGGCTGCTGTAAAACACCTAATTTCGTAACATACAGTGGTGCGTGTCGGGATGGTGCTGAGGTGTTATACAAGGACGCAGCGAAGTGCTGATTCAGCGTACGCTCCCATACGATGGCGACGACGAATTCCAGGCTATCAGACGACAAAAGGTGAAACTTTTGAAAGGGGGTGTAGGCTTTCTATAGGCACTGTATGTGGGTAATCTCTCTACAAGCTGTTTTTAAAGAGGATATCTTCAGGAGTTTATTTATCTGGGGTAAGGAGGTGGAATGAAAACTACTGAGAAAATTTACTGGCATGAGTTTGATAACAAAAATTGTTGGAGAAACTCACCTCAAACAAAAATTGCTTCTCAAATGAACCATCAGCAAGCTCAAACCTCAATGTGACATCATGAGGAATTGCTATATATTGTCCTTCTGCCTGTATGAGATGACAGATTATGTGATGCCTCATTCCAACAACGTAGACCGACTCTAGTCCTTATGAAACCTGCAATGATGAACCAGTCTTGTTCGTGAAGGCTATGATGAACTAGTCTATCTAAGTTGGGAGATGGGTCTATCGACAACAACAACACAGGCATTTTAAGGCCATTTTCCCTGCTAGAGCGGGGGTTAGCCTTGCGGTCCCCATGCCAAACTTCTCCATTTTGCCCTATTTTCTGCATCTCTCCTTGTTAACCCCCTTGCCCGCATTTCTTCTTCCACTATCTTTAGCCAAGTCTTTCTCGGTCTTCCCCGTCCTCTACTTCCTTCTACATTCATTTCCACCATTCTTCTCAACCAGTCACTTTCATCCTTCCTCAACACATGACCAAACCATCTCAACCTGTTTCTCTTCACAGCATCCATCACAGGCTCTATTCCCATCATCTTTCACAATTCATCATTTGTTTTCCTCTCCCTCAATGATACTCCACACATCCACCAAAAATTCGCATTTCCACCCTTTCCAGCCTTCGTTGCTGCTCTACATTCATTACCCATGTCTCGCTCCCATAAATCATAACACATCTCACACGTGCAGCATAACACCTTTCCCTTCAGCTTCAACGACACTCCCCTCCTCATCAGCACGCCTCTCAGTTCCCGAAACTTCTTCCATGCACATCTCACTCCAGCAACCGTTGCCGAGTCTGATCCACCTTCTCCATTCAGCATGTCCTAGGTAGCAAAAAGTTTTCACACCTTCCAGCTTCACGCCATCTCCAAGATCCAACTCAACATTTCCTCCATCTGCAGCTCCCTCTGTGCACACGTCACATTTGAATGTAGCTGCCACACTGGTTAATGACCCTCTCAGACCACTACATTTTTGATGAACCCACTCAGCGCACATTGTGCATTGAATGGAGTTCACTCCGACACCCTTCCTGCACACAGCACACGGCCACTTCCCAGTTCTTTCCACCTCACCACATGCTTTACCACTTGCCATCACCTTCGTCTTTCCTATATTCACCTTCAGACCTTTTGTCTCCATACATTCCTTCCACTTGTTCATCTTCTCCTTCAGTCCATCCATACTTTCTGCAATCAACATCAGATCATCTGCATACAACAACTCCCATGGTAAACCCTCCTTTATGTTACGAGACAGCACCTCCATCACAGCTACAAATAGTAGTGGACTTAGTACCGACCCTTGATGCACTCCCACCTTCACCTCAATCTCGCCACTGTTCCCGTGCTTTGTCCTTCCAGCTGTGCGCGCTCTTTTGTACATTGCCATCACCACTCTGATCAACCATTCCTCCACTTCTAACTTCCTCAATGCCCATGTCATGACTTCGCGTGGAACCCTATCGAATGCTTTCTCCGATCAACAAACCCAAGAAACAACTTCTTCTTCTTCTCCATGTACTTCTCCTGTAACTGCCTTACAATAAAAAGCGCGTCTGTCGTTCCTCTTCCTGGCATAAATCCAAACTGCATCACTTTCTTCCTTATTCTCTTCTCCAACACCCTTTCCAATACCTTCATTCCATGTTCCAATAACTTTATCGCTCAGTACGAGCCACACTCCAGAGGGTCACCTTTCCCCTTGTATAGAGGGACGAGGGTACTCAGTTCCCAAACCACTGGAATGCGGCCTTCTTTCACTACCAGATTACAGATCTCTGTCATTCTCTTCACACCCCAACTTCCTGCTGCCTTCAACATATCTCCCACAACTCCCGCCGGCCCTCCCGCTTTTCTACTCTTCATTGCTTTTATCACTTAGACCCTGGTGTTGGGCTAGCGGCTAGGGTGCCGGCTTAGGATCCTAGGATTCTGGGTTTGAATCCCGGTCGATTGCTGAATTAACGCCAGGGGGGTTGACTCAGCCTGTCATCCTTCCGAGGTCGGCTAATTGAGTACCAGTTCACTGGTAATTCCCTGTTTGTCGTTAAAGGTGGCAAAAATGGTTGGCGTCAGGAAGGGCATCCGGCCGTAAAACATTGCTTCAAAAAGGGGACCGAAAAACAACAACAACCACGGTTCCCAAAAAAGGCCAACCCCCGCTTTGCGGGGAAAAATGGCCTCTAATGGTGGGTTTTTTATTGCTTTTATCGCTTCCTCAACTTCCTTCTCAGTTATCTTCTCTGCCGGTCCTAAAACTGGGTTACTCTCTATGTTGCCATCCCATTCATTCTCTGCATTCAACAGCATTTCCATATATCTCTTCCATCTTCCTTTAATTCCATCTGGGTCCACAACGATTTGTCCCACTTCATCCTTCAAGCAACTCACCCCCATCACATCACACCTCTCTTTCGCTATCTGCTTTGCAATCCTGAATACTGCTCTCTGACCCTCTTCCGAATCCAAGCATTCTCCGAACATTTTCCTACATGCCTCCTGTGCCTTTGCTACCTCTTTCTGTGCAGCCTTCTTGGCTGCCTTATAACTTTCATGCTCTGCCTTTTCTGCTCCCATACCCTTCACCTTCTGCCACTCCTTGAACCTCTTCCTCTTCTCGTCAATCCTCTTTCCAACTTCATCATCCCACCACCATGTTTCTGAGTGCCTCGGTGGTCCTTTTGTCCATCCACATACCTCACCAACGGCTCCCAACAGACTATCTTTCATTGACAACCAACCGCTTTCAAGCTCAACCACATCATCCTCTACCATACTCAGCCTCTCCTTTAATGCCTCCCTCACTGTCACCTCTTTCAACCTCCACACTTTCATTCTCGGTTGGTACTTCACCTGCCGAGCTCTCCTCGCACCTTTCACCCTTATGTCGCAGACACCAAGTGGTGCTGTGAAACAGCCTCCTACCCCGGGATCACCTTTGTGTCCCGGTCGTGCCCCCTATCTCACCTACGCACCATCAGGTGGTCAACGGTTGTCGTCGACCCACCTGACGTGTATGTAACAAGCTTATTATCCTCTTTCTGGAACTTTGTATCACAAATCAACAAATCAGCTCCATCAGCAAACTCCAAAATCCTTTCACCTTCTTCCTTTCTCACACCATATCCGTAACCCCCATGAACTCCCTCAAAACCATCCATACTCCTTCCCACATGTCCATTTAGGTCTCCTCCGACCACAACAATTTCCTCAGCTATCACGTTCATCGCTCCTTCTCTTCATCGCTCCGACCAACCTGCGGAGCATATCCCGAGATGACGTTCACCAAGAGCTTTCCAATCATCATTTTCACCATCATCAACCTATCACTCACTCTGGTCACACTCACCACACTGTCTACAAACTCCTCAGAAAACAGGACACCAACACCATTCACGCCATCCAGGCACCCTTGCCACACAAACTTGTATTTCTGTCCCTGCCTACGCTTCACCATTCTCACACCACTTCCCTTCCATCTCGTCTCTTGCACACAACATATGTCCACTCTTCTTCTGACCAATACTTCCACCACTTCTCCTGATCTCCCTGTCATTGTCCCCACATTCCATGTCCCAAACCTCAGAAACCGATCTCCACTTCGGGCTGTACCCTGCCCATATGTAGTTGTAATTGTCATGGTTCTCTTTTTGAGGCAATGTTTTATGGCCGGATGCCCTTCCTGACGCCAACCCTCTTAGTCGCCTCTTATGACACGCAGGGATACGGTGTACCTATTCTAAACCGGGGTACACACTGGGGGTCTATCTACAGTTGATGAAATCACCAGGACGTTGATTGAAATGTGCTAACCACAACAGGAAGCAAGGATCTATTCTTGCTTCCTGCGGAGGTTAGCGATCTCTATCAACGTTCCATTCCGTCCATTCTTATACAACACATTTATTTTGGCCTTGTACCCTGGCCAAATTAGATGGATTGTGGCTGGAGTTGTGGTGAGCCTGCCTCATTCGTTTTCTCCATAATCTTCAATTGCACCACAAGGCTCAAATTTTGGGTGATCTCATCGAATCTAAGCAGATCATATAAAATTGCAACAGGCATAAAGATGAAAGTAGGTTTTTACAAAACGAAAAAGTTTAAACAAGTTCGGGACAGCATCAATGTGTCACAGGTAACCAATACAATTATCATTAGTGTTGCGTGTGTTTGTTAGAACATGGACAACCCTGTGTGGCGCTGCTGTATCAGGACTGCAGAAAGTCATGAGGCTACCGGTCAGGATGAAATTCCTGGAAAGACCCTTAATGTCTCAAACAGGACTGAGACTGGGCCAAGACTCTCACACGAGCCTCGATCTTGTATAAAAAAAAAGACATGTGACAGCAGCATGTGTAGAAGTGGCTTCGCATTCCTGTGCCATGACCCTTTGTGAACCATCGGCCTCCTTGAACCCCACTCATGATTCTTGTCAACTCCTGTCTGACCCCCTTCATGACCCTCAATGTTACTTTCTCTTAACCTCTGTGGTCTTAAATATGCCTTCTTTAGTTTTTTTTGCATTAAGCAAGAATTATTTTCATGGCACAGGTCTTCCACATTTTTTTTAATTTTTCACCAAGACAATTATCCTAACTTGGAATTCGATCTGTAAACTCTTTGTGCTGCTGGATTGGGAGGTCTTAAGGTCATGCATATTTAAATACAGTGTATTCTTAAGGCTCTTGGTGGAGCTTTCCTCCTATAACGTCAGTCTCAGTATATCTATTACAAAAAATTTTGTTTCATTTAACTGGATGAGAGTAATTGACCCGAGTAATTAAACATGTTCCTCGTGCAATGAAAATGTATCTTTAAATTTATTTTGTGCCTTTTGAAAATCGATCCGATAATATGATTCCACCAGATGTTTCTTGCCCGAAAGGCTCAGCATTCCCAAGTGTCATTTGCCAACATGCCAAGTGCAGATGTTTTCATTGCAAATGAAAGTTGCGAAACAGGAAGACTGATTTGGTTACACACTTGGAAAATGTATGGTTGTTTGGAGGTAAAAATGATGGAGTTTCTGGAATCGATAGAATTGCTTGTCACGAACAACGACCGAGCAGCTCCATAAATTTCACTTATTAAGTGCAATGATGCGAACTGACTAACCCTTTGGAGTTGATCGACTCGACAATTCGTGTGGAAATGAAATGGGGAAGGAGCCACAGGAAGAAGAGATGACGTGAAAGATAAACTTGAAATTTATTATACACATTTTGAATTCACTGTGTGCAGTGACAATACTTCAGGCAAAAACGACCTGATGGATGCAACTGGATCCTTGATGGATCCAACCAAATAAGGTCATATTACAAACTAATATGGCGATAGACAATTAATAGGTACAGAGAAGGCCAATTCAACCTTCAATCTTTAAGCTTGAATGGATATCAGATGCACTGACAATTAAAAGGGGAAATAAGAGAAATTTAGGCCAGCGCTACTTTTCAAGCTTGTTCTGAGCATTAGTGTTTGGACTAGATTAGTGTCTGTGCAAGATTAAGAGAGATGATGTAGTGGAGGAGGTTTGTGCACGTAGGTTGTTTTTTTTTGTGTCCTTAGTCGAGGCTCTTCTAAGAGCTAACACATACATTCAATAAATAAATAATAAAGGGAGCAGGAGACAAGAGGGGGGGGAGAAAGGGAAGCACAGCAAAAGTGGAGAACAGGGACATTGGGAGATCTGTAGAAGGGAGAGGGCTGGGGTATGGTACGCAGGATAAACAAGATGGACACTACTAGGACTTTCAGGAAAAAAACGGAATTTGAAAAAGGTGTATTTGGGGTGGATAAACAGGGGTAAAAAGATCAAGGTTTTGGATGGGGGAAGATAAGAGATGGTGGTGAACAGCTGTTTTAAAGACCTGGAGGGTGGAGTGGGATTGAAGAGAGTGTGTGGGAGATTGTTCCAGCGGTGGGAGAAAAGAGGAATGAAAGAGTGAAGGTGAGCAGAGAGTCTTGATTTTGGCAGTTTCACCAGAAGAGAGTCGCTGGTAGATCTGGTGCATTCTGCAGGAATATTTGGGGGCCAGAACACAGACAGAGTAGGGGGAGCTCGGCCGGAGAGGAGGCGGTCGAAGACAGAAAGACCACCAACCTGTCTGCGGTGAGAGAGTGAAAGGCCCTCAGAATTAGCTTCATCGCTGGAGATACCATTGATCCGAAAAGCTTTTGTTTCTCCAGCATGAAGCCGAGCTAGGTGTGAGGCAGGAGCACCAACCCAGAGGAGAGAGCAGTATTCCATCAAGCTGCGGATGAATGCCTTGTATGTGGTGAGGAGCTCAGGTGTGCCAAGGAAGGACTTCGCACGACGGAGGATGCCCATTCGGTGACTGGCTTTGGAGGCCAGCTTGGAAATGTGGTTTTCCCAGGAAAGATCATGGCAGATAATGAGACCCACAAGCTTTAGTGAGAGAACTTCTTCGAGAGGATTGTTGAGAAAGGAGATAGGAAGGTTTTGCAGACAATCTTTTTGAAGAGACAAAGTGAGAGTGTGAGATTTGTCAAGATTGAAAGACATGTTCCACTTGTTTGACCAGTCTGTGATTTTGTCCAGGTCTGCAGAGAGTGAGGAGGCTGCTGCTTGTCGATCTGAGGGATGAGGAATGAAGCGGCAAATAGTGGAGTCATCAGCAAAGAGATAGAGAGGATTTTCCAGAGAGTCCGAGAGATCATTAATGAAGACCAGGAAAAGCACAGGGCACAGAACACTACCTTGGGGAACTCCAGCCAGAACAGGAAGATGAGATTCGAGAATTCCATTTAGAGCCACACGTTGACTATGACAGGAGAGGAAGTCCATGACCCATGCGTGGAGATTTCCGTGAATGCCATAAGAGGAGTGTATGGAGAGGAGAGGTTGCACCAATGTTGGCATGAGAACCATTTGGCAGCTTTTCATGACTTGGGAACCATCCCCTCTTTTTCCATTGAAACAATGCCCCTCTATTCGCAGTTTCACAATTCATGGATTTTCCAGGAACGTATCACCCACGAATGGCCGGGTGCCACGGTATATATATATATCTTATTATAATAGAGTAAACGTATATGGTTATGTATGTCGTTATGTTTATATGCGACGAAAACATCTTCTTCTCTTTCAAATAAAATTACCACCCTCTTAATTAACCCTCTTAATTGCGTTAAGACTGCTGAGACCCCTCAGACCTTTGACGACCCTTTAATTTCCCCAAGGCCCTTCAGACCACCAAGACCCCTGAAGACCCAAAATACCCTGAAGACCCAAAATACCCTAAAGACCCCAAATACCCCAAAGACCCAAAACACCCCAAAGACCCAAAATACCCTTCAAGGCCCTGAGGCTCAAAAAGACCCTCAATACCCAAAAGACCCCGAAGACCCAATGAAGACCCACGCAGCTCAATGGAATACTGTTCTCCCCTCTGGGCCAGTGCTCCTGCCTCACACCGAGCTCGGCTTCACGCTGTTGAAACTAAAGCTTTCAGAATCATTGGAATCTCCCACGATGAAGCTAACTCCGAGGGCCTTTCACTTACTCACCGCAAGCTGGTTGGTGGTCTTTCTGTCTTCTACCGACTCCTCTCCGGCCTTGCTCCCCCAGATCTCTCTGGGCTCTGTCCCCCAAATATTCCTACAGGCCGCACAACATCTGCCAGGAACCCTCTTCTGGTTAAACTGCCAAAATCAAGACTCTCTGCTCACCTTCACTCATTCATTCCTCTTTTCTCCCACCTCTGGAACAAACTCCCTCACTCTCTTCAATCCCACTCCTCCCTCCAGGTCTTTAAAACGGCTGTTCACCACCATCTCTTTTCTTCCCCTATCCAAAACCTTGATCTTTTCTACCCCCGCTAATTTCACCCCAGATCCGCTTTGAAATACCAACTTCTTTCCTGGAAGTCCTTGCAGTGTCCTTGTGTTTTATACTTCTCCCACCCCCCACCCCCTTCACACACCTCCTCCCCCCAAGCGCTCTCCCTCCTACAGATCTCCCGATGTCCCTGCTCCCAAATGTTGTGTTTTTTGTGCTTCCCCTTCTCTCCCCATCTTGGCTACCGCACCCCTTATTATATGTTTTATGTGTCTGTTTGATTTTTTGTGTGATAAATGTTAGCTCTATCACGAGACACGATCCTGAATACAAAAAAAATAAAAATAAAACCAAAACACCCCGAAGACTCAAAAGTATATATACAGTATATATATACAGTCACGTGAAAAAGTAAGTACACCCCATGTAAAGTTTTGACTTTTTCAACATATTTCAACATACAGCTATTTGATCTTCATTACAACAATATTGATAGATAAAGGTGATATAATATAACAAATATCATGAAACATTTACATTTTGTAGTCCATTGTATTATTTAAATAAACATAAATGCAAATTTCGCATGTGGAAAAAGTAAGTTCACCCCTGCATTTATCACTACTTCATATACCTAAAATTAGAATCAGGTGCACCAGCTCAGGTGCAAATGATTAGAACATGGTTAGAGAGGATCTTGGAGGAACCTGTCTTATTTAAACCTCAGACATTTAGTTTGGATTGCTCTTTGTTGTTGAAGTGTGCGGCGTCACCATGCCTAGATCAAAAGAGCTCTCTGAGGCCTTCAGAAAGAAGGTTATAGATGCCTACGAGTCTGGGAAGGGATTTAAAAACATCTCCAAACAATTTGAAATCAAACATTCAACTGTCCGGAAGATCATCTACAAGTGGAGAAGATTCCAAACAACTGCCAACTTGTTCAGGCCAGGCCGCCCCAGCACGTTCAGCCCGAGAGCAGACCGCAAGATGCTGAAAGAAGTCTCTAAGAACCCCAGAATGTCATCACGGGACCTACAGGTAGCTCTTGCCACTGTTGATGTCAAAGTGCACGAGTCTACCATTAGAAAGAGGCTGCACAAATTTGATCTACATGGGAGGTGTGCCAGGAGGAATCCTTTGCTGATCAGAAAGAACATCAGGGCAAGACTAAAGTTTGCCAATGAACACCGAGGCAAAGACCAGCACCTCTGGAACAATGTGCTCTGGACAGATGAGTCAAAGGTAGAGCTATTTGGCCGCAGTACCAGAAGACATGTTTGGCAAAAACCAAAGACAGCATTTGACCACAAGAACCTGATACCAACTGTAAAGCATGGTGGTGGAAATATTATGGTTTGGGGCAGCTTTGCTGCATCAGGGCCTGGGCAGCTCACCATTATAGAATCCACTATGAATTCTTCATTGTACCAGAGGGTGCTTGAGGATAATGTGAGGCCATCTGTCGGAAAGTTGAAGCTCAACCGAAGGTGGACCTTGCAACATGACAATGACCCTAAACATACCAGTAAATCCACCCGGGAATGGCTGAAAAGAAACAAATGGAGGGTTCTGGAATGGCCAAGTCAAAGCCCGGATCTAAATCCCATCGAGATGTTGTGGGGGGATTTGAAACGAGCTGTGCATGCAAGAAACCCCTCAAACATCGCACAGCTGAAAGAATTCTGCATGGAGGAGTGGACAAAAATTTCTCCCAGTCGATGTCAGAGACTGGTAGACAGTTATAAGAAACGCCTACTTGAGGTTGTTTCTGCCAAAGGGGGCAATACCACCTATTAGAGCCAAGGGTGTACTTACTCTTTCCACATGCGAAATTTGCATTTATGTTTATTTAAATTATACATTATACAATGGACTACAAAATGTAAATGTTTCATGATATTTGTTATATTATATCACCTTTATCTATCAATATTGTTGAAATGAAGATCAAATAGCTGTATGTTGAAATATGTTGAAAAAGTCAAAACTTTCCATGGGGTGTACTTAATTTTTCACGTGACTGTATATATATATATATATTGAGATGGTTACGTGATCAAAAGAGGGAGTTTGTACAAAACATTAGTAGTCATCAGTATACATTTTTATGAATTGCAAGGACATGAGTCGACAAGGGCCAAACAAGTGTCATGTGTGCTATTTGAACTTGAGTTCTCAGCATTATTAGACAGAGGTTGAGATGAGGACACTAACAGGTCAGCCTTAGTCAAACTTATGAATGAATACCTGATTGTCTTTCAGCTTTTGCCTTTTTGAAACCAATTTTGCCCGTACTCATGCACATGCATTCCAGAATGATACGGCTGACATCATTACATTTGATGCATTTAAAGAAATAAACCTCAAAGTGCTTTAACTTAGGGTGAAGTAACTGAAATGGGGCTCAGTTGGACACCCTGAAGTTGTTAGAAATAGGTCAGGGAAATTTTGTTCTCCTATTTGAGAGTACATTGTCAACTGTGTAACGGAGTCCAGTCTAAATACTGTCTAAATATAAGTCTAAAATTACCGCTGAGTAATGTTTGAAGTATTGAGTGTAATGTCTCATCCTCGTGCAAATTACAATCCTCCTACCTGTTATTCTTCATTTCTACTGACAACTATTCCCAACCTGATTGTTATTCTCCCCTCCAACGCAACTTCCTATTTCCCCTTTTCAATTGACTCATCACCAGAGTATACTTATTATGTGGATGGTCGTTTATGGTCTTTGGATCTGGATGACGAGACAAGTAAGGTGTTTGATTAACATCTGATGTCATTGGTTGTGTCTATTTTACACAGTTGTCTGGCATGCCATGAAGTCAAAGTTAGAGCCAATGATTCTGCTCGTCTTGACTGTCCCTCATCAAGCCGAGCAAGGAGGAACCTTTTGCCGATGCGACTGACATAGGGGTGTGCTGAAAACCACCGTTGCTGTTTACACCCAATCCTGCCAGTGGGTTTGCACCCATAAAACCAAACGTTATCAGCACTGAACCAGATGGTGAAATACTGTGATCCAATGCCCCCTTCCTGCCAAGTCGAGGGTATGTATTAGTGTTCCCCATGGCCTGTTTAGATAAGCCCATAATTTATTATGACATCATTTGTCACACAGGCGTTTGCCAGGATTAAGTAATCGGTGGAATGAGAACGTTTGCGGGAAATCCCACATTGGGGATTTGAACGAAAGAGGGAGAAATGATACTATACAGTCGTGGCCAAAAATATTGGCACCCTTGCACGTTTTTCAAATAATGCACCATTTCTTCCAGAAAATTGTTGAAATTTAAAAATATTTTTGTATCCATGAATGTATTTCTTTCGTTTGCAGTGGAACAAAACAAAAAAAGCTGAAAAAAATACTAAATCTTAGCTTATTCCACAAAGAAATCCTAAAATGGCCCTGAAAATATAATTGGCACCTTTTAGAAATTGTTATAAATAATTAGATTTCAAGCAGGTGATTCTCCTTTACTTTGGAATTGAACTCACCTGTGGTGAGTTGCAGGTGCCTACAATATAAAAATCACTCATTCAATCAGTTTGAATAGAGAAAAGGAGTCATTCTGCTGTTTCCTGTCACTGTGTGCACTGCAATAAGCATGGAGAAAAGAAGGAAAACCAGAGAATTGTCTGAGGAGGTCAGACACAAAATTGTAGCCAAGCATGGACAATCTCAAGGCTACAAGTCCATCTCCAGAGACCTTGATGTTCCTGTGTCCACTGTACGCAATGTCATCAGGAAGTTTAAGGCCCATATATCTCTTCTCCCTAGCTGCAGGAAGTTTAAGGCACTGCAGCCAATTTCCCTGGACGTGGCCGCAAGAGAAAACTTGATCGAAGATTGCAGCAAAGGATTGTTCGAATGGTGGAGAAAGCACCTCGATCAACTGCCAAACAGATCCAAGCTGACCTTCAGACACAAAGTACGATAGTTTCAACTCGCACCATCCGTCGCAAACTCAACTCAATCGCAAACTCAATGAAAGCAGGTTCTATGGTAGGAGACCCAGGAGGACCCCACTGCTGAGAGAGTGACATAAGAAAGCCCAACTGGAGTTTTCCAAAACACACCTGAACAAGCCAAAAATCCTCTGGGAGAATGTCCTGTGGACAGATGAGACCAAATTAGAGCTTTTTTGGTAAAGCACATCATCTCTATGTTTACAGAAAACAAAATTAAGCCTTCAAAGAAAAGAACACCTTCCCTACAGTCAAACATGGAAGAGGTTCAGTGATGTTTTGGGGTTGCTGTGCTCCCTCTGGCACTGAGTACCTTGAACGTGTGCATGGCATCATTAAAGCAGGTGATTACCAAGGCATATTTGAACGCAATGTTCAACCCAGTGTCAGAAAGCTGGGTCTCCGTCGAAGGTCATGGGTCTTGCAGCAGGACAAAGACCCCAAACACACTTCAAAAACCACCCTGGAATGGTTCAAGACAAAACGCTGGACTGTTCTGAAGTCGCCAGTAATGAGTCCAGATCTAAATCCCATTGAACACCTGTGGGGAGATCTGAAAACAGCAGTTGGGAGAAGATACCCTTCAAATCTGGGAGAACTGGAGCCGTTTGCATAGGAAGAGTGGGCCAGACTGTGAGTAGAGAGGTGTAGGAAGCCCATTCATGGCTATAGGAAGCACTTGACTGCAGTTATTTTGTCCAAAGTCTGTGCTACCAAATATTAAGTCGAGGGTGTCAATAATTTTGTCAATGCCATTTATTTTTATTCTATGATTTAAAAGGATATATTAAGTTTTGAATCAAAAACAAAGGTTCTGTAATATTAACAGTGAAATAAAGAATTGTGGAGACCAAATACTTTCGTCAATTTCAACTTATTTTTAGAGAGAATTGTGAGTTTTTTTTTTTTAAGTGCAAGGGTGCCAATATTTTTGGCCACGACTGCATGTGGACACTTTGTCTTTCGTTTGGTATCATTGGTTGGCACATGGTGCGTGGTTGCAGAATTTACTCCGATGCTGACATGTCTTGCAACCAGGAATTTAGAGGTTGAGGTTATTAGTTTGGGAAATTCCATTTGGGTTAAAAATAATTCCCCTGTAATGCAGGTAATTAATTACCTGTCTGTCTGTGTCTGTTTATATGTAAGTCGCCTACAGGTCACAATTTCAAACCGATCTTCATGAAACTTCACCAAATGGTGGAGTTGGTCATAATCAAGAAGCCTATTGCTTTTGAGGTCAATAGGTCAACATAGGCCAAAGGTCAACAACTTTGTCAGATTTCTAAAATCATCAATTTTCATCCAATTGACTGGAAATTTTAACAGATTTGCACATCAGGTCATTCAAATCAACCACTAATTATTTTTGAGGTCAACATAGGCCAAAAGGTCAACATAGGCTGAATTTGCAAAATCTTCATGTTCCATCAGATTGACCTGAAATTTGAACCGGATTTGAATATCAGGTCTTTCAATTCAACCACCAATTTGTTTAAGGTCAACATAGGCCAAAAGGTCAACATAGGCTAAAAGGTCAACAAAGGCCAAAGGTCAACAACTTATTTGATGTTATGCACGACTTAATTTTTGTTTGTCCGTTTGTTTTTAGTGAGCAGTATATCTCATTTTTATCTTCACTCTCACCCTCCCACTCATAAAAGCAAACATACATTCCCACGTCGAAACAGCGGAACGTTTACACCTTTCTGCTCCCTTATCATGCTATCATCGATTTCACAGAGACCTGTCAAAATTTTAAGAGAAAATAGTCGAAAATAATAGCAAAACTGCATAACAACCGCAGTAAAAGCGCTGCTTGAGAGAAAGGATTCCAAAGGGAAAATGCTAAAGGATTCCAAAGGGTAAAATATGGAAATTGTGGGCGGAGGCGCAGAACTGTCCAACCAATGGGTGGAGCTCGCATGGAGGCCGCCCCAATGGTAAGTAAATAAATAAAAATCATAAAACAAGTACAGATACATTCAAAGTACACCGCCCCAATGGTAAATAAATAAATAAAAATCATAAAACAAGTACAGATACATTCAAAGTACACCGCCCCAATGGTAAATAAATAAATAATAATCATAAAACAAGTACTGGTATATTCAAAGTACACCGCCCCAATGGTAAATAAATAAATAAAAATCATAAAACAAGTACAGATACATTCAAAGTACACCACCCCAATGGTAAATAAATAAATAATAATCATAAAACAAGTACAGGTACATTCAAAGTACACCACCCCAATGGTAAATAAATAAATAATAATCTTAAAACAAGTACAGGTACATTCAAAGTACACCACCCCAATGGTAAATAAATAAATAATAATCATAAAACAAGTACTGGTATATTCAAAGTACACCACCCCAATGGTAAATAAATAAATAAAAATCATAAAACAAGTACAGGTACATTCAAAGTACACCACCCCAATGGTAAATAAATAAACTAGAACGGGCACTCGGTAGAGCGCATACCTTCGCCGCAGCTACTGTTCTGTACTTGGTAAAAATACGATTTTGACCTTTTCGTGACCTTGACCTTGACCTTTGACCCGATTGCTCCCAAAATCTAATCAAATGTGTCCCGTATAATAACCAATCATCCCACCAAATTTCATGCAATTCGGTTGAATACTTTTTGAGTTATGCGAATAACATACACACACACACACAGACATACAAATAAATACACAGCGATCAAAACATAACCTTCCGCTTTTGCGAAGGTAATAATAATCATAAAACAAGTACTGGTATATTCAAAGTACACCACCCCAATGGTAAACTAGAACGGGCACTCGGTAGAGCGCATACCTTCGCCGCAGCTACTGTTCTGTACTTGGTAAAAATACGATTTTGACCTTTTCGTGACCTTGACCTTGACCTTTGACCCGATTGCTCCCAAAATCTAATCAAATGTGTCCCGTATAATAACCAATCATCCCACCAAATTTCATGCAATTCGGTTGAATACTTTTTGAGTTATGCGAATAACACACACACACACACACAGACATACAAATAAATACACAGCGATCAAAACATAACCTTCCGCTTTTGCGAAGGTAATAAATAAATAATAATCATAAAACAAGTACTGGTATATTCAAAGTACAACACCCCAATGGTAAATAAATAAATAAAAATCATAAAACAAGTACAGATACATTCAAAGTACACCACCCCAATGGTAAATAAATAAATAATAATCATAAAACAAGTACAGGTACATTCAAAGTACACCACCCCAATGGTAAATAAATCTATCTATAATTCCAGTAATCTCTGTGTGTGTGTCTGTGTGTGTGTGTGTGTGTGTGTGTGTGTGTGTGTGTTTGTCTGTGACCGCTGTTTCTCGACAACCACGGGTCCGATATACTTGAAACTTGCCAGGTATATTGCTGGGGACCCGAGGATGTGCCTTTTCAAGGTTTCATATTAATCGGAGAAGTAGTTACCGAGCTATGGCGATTTATTTACCAAACTCCGCAAGCCGTTCGCTTTGGACCAAACCATTTCATGTAAATAGAGGGGGGGGATTGTCACCGTACTCGCAAGCCGTTCGCTTTGGCTTTGCGAATGGACCAAACCATTTCATGTAAATAGAGGGGGGGATTGTCACCGTACTCGCAAGCCGTTCGCTTTGGCTTTGCGAATGGACCAAACCATTTCATGTAAATAGAGGGGGGGGATATAATTTTAGATATATATATAGTACGGGCATGCCCTAGTAAATAATAATCATAAAACAAGTACAGGTACATTTAAAGTACACCGCCCCAATGGTAAATAAATAAATAATAATCATAAAACAAGTACTGGTACATTCAAAGTACACCGCCCCAATGGTAAATAAATAAATAAAAATCATAAAACAAGTACAGATACATTCAAAGTACACCACCCCAATGGTAAATAAATAAATAATAGTCATAAAACAAGTACAGGTACATTCAAAGTACACCACCCCAATGGTAAATAAATAAATAATAATCATAAAACAAGTACAGGTACATTCAAAGTACACCGCCCCAATGGTAAATAAATAAATAATAATCATAAAACATGTACTGGTACATTCAAAGTACACCACCCCAATGGTAAATAAATAAATAATAATCATAAAACAAGTACAGATACATTCAAAGTACACCACCCCAATGGTAAATAAATAAATAATAATCATAAAACAAGTACAGGTACATTCAAAGAACACCGTCCCAATGGTAAATAAATAAATAATAATCATAAAACAAGTACAGGTACATTCAAAGTACAACACCCCAATGGTAAATAAATAAATAATAATCATAAAACAAGTACAGATACATTCAAAGTACACCACCCCAATGGTAAATAAATAAATAATAATCATAAAACAAGTACAGGTACATTCAAAGTACAACACCCCAATGGTAAATAAATAAATAATAATCATAAAACAAGTACAGGTACATTCAAAGTACAACACCCCAATGGTAAATAAATAAATAATAATCATAAAACAAGTACAGGTACATTCAAAGTACACCACCCCAATGGTAAATAAATAAATAATAATCATAAAACAAGTACAGATACATTCAAAGTACACCACCCCAATGGTAAATAAATAAATAATAATCATAAAACAAGTACAGATACATTCAAAGTACACCACCCCAATGGTAAATAAATAAATAATAATCATAAAACAAGTACAGGTACATTCAAAGTACACCACCCCAATGGTAAATAAATTAATAATAATCATAAAACAAGTACAGATACATTCAAAGTACACCACCCCAATGGTAAATAAATAAATAATAATCATAAAACAAGTACAGATACATTCAAAGTACACCACCCCAATGGTAAATAAATAAATAATAATCATAAAACAAGTACAGGTACATTCAAAGTACACCACCCCAATGGTAAATAAATAAATAATAATCATAAAACAAGTACAGATACATTCAAAGTACACCACCCCAATGGTAAATAAATTAATAAGCCCCTCCAGCGCGGCATTGCTGGGGCGCCTTTGGAACAGAGAGACGGTATTGGGGAGGGAGAGGTGTGCAATAAATGATTACAACACAATTAGCCTTATTGAAATATAAATTGATATGAAATAAATTGTCCATGAAATAATTTAAATTGATAAATTAACTTAAACTTTTCCCATCGCTGGGGACGGGTACTTTTGCTAATATTAATTGAGGCAATTTTCTGTATGTATGTGTATGTACATCTGAAATCATAGAAAACTAGAACAGCACTCGGTAGAGAGCACACCTCCGCCAGCCTGAACAGTTTACGTGTTGGATCCCAATGATAGGCCGGATCTGGATTCAGACCTGAACCAACAGATCTTGCCTCGCCAACTCACCCACCGAGTTTTGTTATAAGGCGCCCACAACTTTTTGAAATATCATGATCGTCATCATTTTTGGCCTTTTTCACTCAATGATGAAGAATCCGTTTAAAAAAAAGAAAAAAATTTACAGTATTATAATTAATTAATTGACATATGTGAGAAAATTACACACCCAGAACAGGAATCGAACCCAGGTTCGTCTGGTGAACTGTACCAGTGCTCTATCATCTGAGCTATCTGGGTGACCCTGACTGAGCATCCAATTTTCCCACACATGTGATTGCCACTCTCTTTCCGTCACTGCTTCTGGGGCACTCGCTGCCAACCATTGGATCACCAACGGCCTGATCGCTTCACCAGAGGACATGGGTTCGATTCCTGGTTTGGGTGTGTAATTTTCTCACATATCTCAATTAATTAATTATAATCCTGTTCATTTATTTATTTGTATTTCAACGACCCCAGTGGTGTTTGCAATAGCGGACATGGATTTGTCCCCCTTTTGGAGGAAGACCCTCTCGTGATCAGACCAGGTCACTCTACTCTGGACATGCTGCTTCTGCTGTCTCAACAATGGATGGAGGTTCCAGTTTTTATTTAAATTTACGCAGTTTAATGTCTCAATGTACTCTGAAATTAAGCATAGAACAAATAAACTAGAACTTCCAGGGAAGCAGAACTCAACTGAACTGACTGGACAACTTTAAAGTAGGTCAGTTGTCTGTACGAGATTTGACTTAAGATAGTAACCTACCTTGTGTGGTAAGAGTCTCACACACCAAGTTTTATCAAAATCCATAAATATTTGTGGACGTTAAAGTCTTAACGTCGTTTCGGAGCTGAAAACAATATGGCGGCCTATGGCGGCCATTTTGTGATGGATCGGGTTGGAATGCAATAGAAACCTTCCTTGTGTGGTAAGGGTTAAACATTCTAAGTTTGATCAAAATCTGTTAATATTTGTGGACGCCAGAGTGTTAACGTCGTTTTCATGACCAAAAACAAAAATGGTCGCCTAAGTCCGCCATTTTTCAACGGATCGGGCTGAAATGTAAAAACAACCTGGTCCTTGGGGAAAGGATGCTGCATGTCAAGTTTGATCAGAATCGGTTACTAGTTGTGGACGCTGGAGTGTTAACGTCGAAAAGTTAACGGACGACAGACGACGACGACAGACGACGGACGCCGGAGGGTTCAGTATGTGATGAACTCAACTGGACGGTAGTCCAGTTGAGTTAACAATTGGAGATAAAAAAAGAAATCATGGAATCATTTTGTTTAACAAAATTTAATTTAAATTTTTGACTCAGCAAAGTAGCCACCTTTGGCAGATATAACCGCCGAACACACTCGTGGCATTCTTTCTACAATGGAAATCAAATATTGTTCGGGAAGTTCTTCCCAACACTGTTGCAGAAGTTCCCACAAATGTGTTGCACTTGTAGGTTGCTTTGCTTTCACCCTTCTGTCCAGTTCATCCCAAACCATCTCGATGGGTTTTAAGTCTGGAGACTGTGCTCGCCATTCCATGATTTGAAGCCTACCGTCTTGTTCTTTTCCTCGAAGGTAGTTTTGACATAGCCTGGAGGTGTGTTTAGGGTCATTATCTTGCTGTGGGATGAACCCCTGACCAACTAGGCATATACCAGAGGGTATTGCATGACGCTGCA
The DNA here is from genome assembly GCF_964187855.1 of Myxine glutinosa. NCBI lineage: Eukaryota > Metazoa > Chordata > Myxini > Myxiniformes > Myxinidae > Myxine > Myxine glutinosa. The sequence goes on from NC_136267.1 coordinate 144,806,402, forward strand.
AAATGCTGTGGTAGCCCTTTTGGTTCAGGGTGCCAGTCACTCTGTGCAAGTCGCCGACTCTGGATCCAGCAAAAGAGCCCCAGACCATCACGCTTCCTCCTCCATGTTTGACAGTTGGTGTCACACACTGAGGAACCATCCTTTCGCCGACCCGACGGCGTACAAAAACCCTGCGTGATGAACCAAAGATTTCAAATTTTGATTCATCGGTCCATAAGACCTTCTTCCAATCTGCAGTAGTCCACTGGCGGTGCTTCATGGCCCAGGCAAGCCTCTTTTTCTTATTTTGCCATCTTAGCAATGGCTTTCTTACTGTCACTCGACCTGTCAAACCTGCAGCTCAAAGTCTTCTCTTCACAGTTGAAACTGAGACTTGCTTACTTCGACCAGCGTTAAGCTGTGCTTGAAGCTGTTGTCCTGTGAGCCACCTATCACGCAAGCTGTTGACTCACAGAAACTAGTCTTCTGATTTTGTTGTGGCTTTGGGTCTGCCACACCTCTTCCTGTCAGAGTTTCCTCCAGTTTCCAATATAATACTTCCTGCAGTGCAATATTGTCCAAATAATGCTTCAAAGGGTGTAATAACAGTCTGTTCCAATACTGCTTTTGTACAGACAGGGGGTTTGTAATCTAGTAATCAGCAAAGGTTGGGACACCTGTAGGAATTGTTTGCATCAACTTTCAAGGCTTAATTTACTTACATTGCTGCAGAACCGCTGTAAGTTGTTAACCCATTACTTGTTCTCTGAAAAAGGCCTTTTTTACAATATAACTGTGCAATTTACATTATTTTCCCGTTTTTGTTCACCTACATTTTTTTTGTTTAACCTCAAGCAGTTTACTGTTTACCTTTGTACCATTTCAGGTTATTCACTGGACATTAAACTGCGTAAATTTCAATAAAAACTGGAAAAATTGAGGTGTTCTAAAACTTTTTGACTGGTAGTGTATACAGTGCATTCAGAAAGTATTCAGACCCCTTCATTTTTTTCACATTTTGTTATGTTGCGGCCTCATGCTGAAATCGTTTAAATTAATTTTTCCCTCATCAATCTGCACTCAATACCCCATAATGACAAAGAGAAAACAGGATTTTAGAAAGTTTTGCAAATTTATTAAAAAGAAAAAAATTAAATATCACATTGACATAAGTATTCAGACCCTTTGCTATGACACTTGAAATTTAGCTCTTGTGCCTCCCATTTCTCTTGATCATCTTTGAGATGTTTCTACACCTTCATTGGAGTCCACCTGTGGTAAATTAAATTGATTGGACATGATTTGGAAAGGCACACACCTGTCAATATAAGGTCTCACAGCTGACAATGCATATCAGAGCAAAAACCAAGCCATGAGGTCGAAGGAACTGCCTGCAGAGCTCAGAGACAGGATTGTGTGGAGGCACAGGTCTGGGGAAGCCCACAAAAAAATTCTGCTGCATTGAAGGTTCCCAAGAGCACAGTGGCCTCCACAATTCTTAAATGGAAGAAGTTTGGAACAACCAGGACTCTTCCTAGAGCTGGCCGCCCGGCCAAACTGAGCAATCGGGGGAGAAGGGCCTTGGAAAAAGAGGTGACCAAGAAGCCGATGGTCACTCTGGCTGAGCTCCAGAGATCCTGTGTGGAGATGGGAGAAACTTCCAGAAGGACAACCATCACTGCAACACTCCACCGATCTGAGCTTAATGGCAGAGTGGCCAGACGGAAGCCTCTCCTCAGTGACAGACACATGAAAGCCCGCTTGGAGTTTGCAAAAAAGCACCTAAAGGACTCTCAGACTGTGAGAAACAAGATTCTGTGTGTTCAATCAATTGAATTTACCACAGGTGGACTCCATTGAAGGTGTAGAAACATCTCAAAGATGATCAAGAGAAATGGGAGGCACCTGAGCTAAATTTCAAGTGTCATAGCAAAGGGTATGAATACTTATGTCAATGTGATATTTCAGTTTTTTCTTTTTAATAAATTTGCAAAACTTTCTAAAATCCTGTTTTCTCTTTGTCATTATGGGGTATTGAGTGTAGATTGATGAGGAAAAAAATGAATTTAAACGATTTCAGCGTAAGGCTGCAATATAACAAAATGTGAAAAAAGTGAAGGGGTCTGTGTACTTTCTGAATGCACTGTATATATACACACAAACACACACACACACACACACACACACACACACACACACACACACACACACACACACACACACACACACACACATATATACAGACTTGGCATTTAATATGGAATCTTTTTTTTGTGGGGGTGAACTTACTTTTCAAGATGTCTTAGAACCAAAAGTTCATTGGAATTATGTTGAAATTATTCTAGATTTTGTTAATGTGACCTTTAAAAGAAACAAAAACCACATTTGACATTTCGAAACAAATAAATTGATCCTTGAAAGTGATGTAAACTGATATCGAACTCAATTCACGGACAGTACTGTGTTAAACTTCTCTACGTTTTCCAGAAGTATCTTTTTATTTTGCACATTAGCCAAAAAATTTTTCACAAAAACAAAAGTTAAATTACGACTGGGATTACAGACAGTAAAATTACAGTTCAGCACTTCGTGTAACCCCTACGAACATTCAGGAGAGCACGTACACGTTGAGGCATGCTGTTCACGAGATTTGCCAAGGTTTGGACAGGAATCGCTTGCCATGCAGTGACAATAGCCTGCTGCAATTCACGCACAGAGGTCGGCTGCTGGTCCAAGTGGTCGATTTGACACGTTAATTCTGCCCACAAGTTCTCTATCGGATTCATATCCGAGGACATGGCAGGCCACTCCATATGCTCTCCACCACGGTCAGCAAGAAAGTGATGGATCATGCGAGCACGATGAGGCCGTGCATTGTTATCTTGGAAGACAAAGTTTCCTCGAAAGGCTGCACGAGCAAATGGAAGCAATGTTTCTTCCAGAATGGCCCTGTGCTTGAACTGGTTCAGGTTTCCATTCAGAACAACCAGGTCAGCTTTGCCCCCTGCATGAAAAGCAGCCCAAACGGTCACCCCGCCACCTCCAGCTTGGACTCTTGGCACTATACAATCTTTGTTGTAGGCCTCATGCACTTGTCTGCGCACTCGGACGCCGCCATCTTGACGATAGACCAGAAATCTAGACTCGTCACTGAAGATCACGTGATTCCAGTGTCCTGGCTGCCATTGACGGTGCTCTCTGGCCCACTGCAATCGGCGCTGGCGGTGTTGTCTGGTCAGGCGTGGCTTTCTCAGGGGACGCCTGGCACGATAGCCTGCTTGAACCAGTCATTGGTTGACTAGCCTTCTGGATACAGGCACATTTGTCAGTTGCTGCCACTCAGCCCCAAGCCGATTAGCTGACTTGGTACGGCCATTGCGGTCTAACCGGTGCAGCTGGCGATCATCCCTCCTTGTGGTTCTGCGGGGACGTCCTGGCCTCGGTATTGGAGTAGGGACACCCCTCTGAGCATTTCGTTTCAGGATCTTTGACACCTGACCTTGAGTGATGCCATACTGCCGAGCAATAGCATGCTGTGTCATGCCGTAATTTCGTAAAGCCACCATTCCATGACAAACAGCATTGTCGAGTTGACGGACCATCTCCAGAGGAAGCGGCAATAACTTTTGGAGACGTGCAGCAGTTGTTTTCCACTAATACAGAACGCAACAACCCTTGTGTACCCGACTGTGAAGCCAATCATCAAATTCACCTGTCCGTACATTTTGCCACGCCACCTGTGATATAATCCTGTTGTTGACTTCTTGCTGCGACAGACAATCAGTGACATGGTTCTTTCAACAAATAAATTACCAAAGTGTAAAAGAAACTCACCAGATTGATATTGAGTAAAGAAAGTAAACCCAAGTCAAGAAAAAAAATATATTCCATATTAAATGCCAAGTCTGTATACACACACACACACACACACACACACACACACACACACACACACACACACACACACACACACACACACACACACACACACACATATACACACACACACACACACACACACACACAATTGTGAAACGCCATGTCTATTGCACGGGCGGACTGGCATCGCTCGATATAATGTGAGAATTCCCTTTTATTCCAGGATCTTTAATGCAGGAGGCCATTATAATCATCCTTTTTCTTGGACTACTCCATTGTGAATGTCTCGTTCGAAGATCATTTTCCTTCCGAGAACGTCCCACATCACCTACAAATCATTGTATCCGTTCACGGTGCTCAAATAAACCGTATATGATGGCGCAGGTGTTAATGTCCCATTTCACGCTTTACAAGCAAGAGAGTCACAAAAGCAGAGACAGGTGCATCGATCACTGAACGGACTCACTGTGCCGTTCAACTTCGCATTCCTGTATGCAGTGACGTGTGACGTCATAACGGCTCGTTGCTACGAAAACGCGATGTTGTGTCGTGTCGCCCGGTTGCTGTTACCATGGTGACGGAAACTCACAAGTGGAGGACAGGTTATTATAACCCCCTCTCTTAGCCTTCCCGCCCCCCAAGCTTCTCAGTGCAGTACGCTGAACGTGAACACTGCGTTTAATCTCCAACAGGTTAATAACACCTTGTTCGCGTCAGAGTTTCGATCACACGATGTTTCTTGCTTTTCGAGTGAAGAGAATGAATATCGATGGCGGAGAAGTTCTTTTCTAATTTGCGGAATTAACTTCGTAGCCTGTCGTTCATTCCAGGTAAGGTGGACGGTGTGCCCGTCATCTGTGTTCTTACGTCATCATGTACTACAACTAGTTACTCCCGCCAGGGAGTAATCCATTTGATCATGTCCGTGTGTGTGTGTGTGTGTTTGTGTGTGTGTGTGTGTTTGTGTGTGTGTTCATGTGTTTGTGAACAAGATATCTGGAAAAGTTCTGAACGGATTTGGATGAAAGTTGGTGGGATGATTGCCCTTGGGATAAGGAAGAATTGATTAGTTTTTGGTGAAGCTCAGGATATTATTCCGGATCCAGGAATATTTTGAAGGATTGTTTACCATTGGAAGATAGGGCTCTTTTTTTTGACATTATCTTCTATATATTCTATATTTAACATTGTGATATGAAAATAGTTTTCATATTTGTTGTAAATGTAGTTTAAACTCGTGGTTATGCGTTAGAGCGGTGTATTTTGTTAGCAGCGTCGTCTTCAAGGTTCTTTTTTTTTCTTCTAATAAATACATATTCTGTCATTTTAAAACCACCAAAGTGTGTATTAGGTTTCCCCGTTTCATAAAATGTATCGTTTGATACGTACAATGCTTTAAAACGGTTTTTTTGTTTTTGTTTTTTTTCAACCTCAGAAGAGATATCAACATTTACCTCAGCGAATGTCAATCGCGATATCAGTGTTTGATGAACTTATAAAGACTTAGGTGATTTATAAGAGTGACAAGCATGTGCACGGGATTCTTCCCAGAAGAATGAGTGGTCGCATTGGCTTGTACGACTTAAAATGAGCGAGTTTTGTTTTGACGTTTGGGCCAGTTTTACATGTTGTATCCCTAAGGAATGAAACGAACGTTTTCCTGGCTTACAATTTTATTTGAAGTCACACATGCCTCAAAATACACTCACTTATATAGAATTGAACGCTGAATCCGAAAATGTAAGTGAAATTGCCTTGTTTTTTTTAACATTATCTTCTATATATTCTAAATATATATCTGTGCAGTGTCTGTCTTGTGTTGTCTTGTCTTGTGTTGTCACTGAACTACTCCCTCAAACTTTTGTGAAATCGTACAATTCCAACTTGACCCACGGCGGGAGTATGCGCTCCACTGAGTGGCGTTCTAGTTTGATGTGTCATCTCACTTTTCGCTCGAGTTGTTTTGGTTTAATGAAACTAAAGGAGCAAAAGTTTATTCCCTCCGCCACCAAAGGTAGATCGATGGAGGTTATGTTTTCACCCCTGTCTGTCTGTTTGTTTGTCCGTTTGTTTGTGAACAAAATATCTCAAAAAGTTGCGGACGGATTTGGAAGCAATTTGTCACAGATGTAGCGAATGTCACAAGGACGAAATGATTAGATTTTGGTGAAGATCCGGATCCGGATCCAGCTAGTAGAAGTTTTTTAAAGTGATTCTTCACCATTGAGTGATATGGCCAACCAGGTGGAGGTGTGCTCTCTACTGAGTGCCGTTCTTGTTCGTTTTGTCATTCATTCGACCTAAATGATATTCGTGCTCCGTTGAAGGTTTTGTGTGGATTACATCACGAGTAATCGCTCATGTTGATAACATGACGTCATGCCATACCGACATGGTTGGCCTCATTCCACACGTCGTTGGCATGTCGTGCCATGATCTGCTACAATTATTTGTTTAGCAGCTTCGACTTTTCCCGCTCCAGGGAATTAGAACTTCGTGGCCTAAATCTTTCACGAACAGGCTGGCCAGGCCTGACATTAGACTGACGGTAACACGTAGTTCCGTAGTAATTTGTGCATATGATATTGAACGTGGTGACCTCATTACGTATCTCGAATTTCAACAGTGAAAATGAAGCGAACGTGTAAAACGGTGAAGGTGGACTTGGAGGTTTCAGGAGGTGAGCATCTTGACCCTTGACCCCCAAACCTCTTGCATCCATCAGTATATATTTTCACATCCAGTGCTTCATGATGAGAATCACTAAGTGGGTTATTTGACCCCCCCCCCCCTTCCCCCTAATATTTTGCAAGAATTGGTAATGGGATCATAATCTGGGAACACCCCCCAAATCCCATTCTTTACAGGATTTGGACATGGAAGCAGCGGATCGAGGAGTCGACCCTCCACGCGAACTCAGTACACCGCGTACAGGGAAGACCAACAACGCTTCAGGAGCGCCCTCGTGCGAATGATCAGGTGAGCGACACGTGACGCACATTTCAACCTGAGAAGTTCCGTACAGTTCAAGCTTTGAGGTGACTGTAGTTTGGGTTATATTGCCCCAACCGACTGTTAACCTGAATGTGCTTCGCGGACAAGGTTGTACAACGCTACGTGTGCCATCCCTCCGATGGTCTGGGTGTCCCATGAGCTAGCATTAGTCGGTGGACATTAAAGATCCCACAGTGTCTTGGAGAAGAGTAGGCGAGTTATCACCGGCACCCGAATCGGCTCCAGTCAAATGCCAAGCCTGGCCATCCAGTTCGTGAAAGACTTGCTCCAAAACATCACCTGCCCGACCTCACAACGAGGGTGGGATTAATTGAGGCCACTGTAGCAGTAGTAGTAGTTGTAGTAGTAGTAGTAGTAGTTGTATTAGTAGTAGTAGTTGTAGTAGTAGTAATAGTAGTAGTTGTAGTTGTAGTTGTAGTTGTAGTAGTAGTCTATTGTGTTCAGGTCCATGCTCTATCCAGAGCCTGCGAATGACCATGCAGTAACTACTCAGAGAATACACTTCCGAGAGGTAGTCAGGTCAGGAATTTTGAATACCTCTGCAAATAGACAACACATTTTGAATAACTCTCTTTCCTAAGGGTACCAGCACATCTTTAATATAGACAGGTGAATGCTCGCAGAACTAGAACGACACTAGGTAGAGAGAATACCTCCGCCAAGCTGTACAGTTTACGTTTTGCATACCACTGATAGATAGGTCGGATCTGCTGATCTGCATCAAAATCTAATCGGCTTGTTCTTGTCACCTAAGCAACTCATTCCCAAGTTTTCTCAACTTTTTGCGATATCATGCCATGTATCGTTTTTGGCCCTATCTCTCAATGGTGAAGAATCACTTACTATATTTTCGGATCCAGATCCGCATCTGGACCTTCACTGAATTCGTCTATGTCACACACCTGACCTGTCCACCAAATTTCGTCCAAATCTGTCCATAACCTTTAGAGATGTCCTGCTCACAGACAGACAAACAGACAAGAAGGCGTCAGCTGGTAACCTGACAGATATAACGAAAATTTAGAGAAACATGATCTTTGAACATGGTCATTTTGACAATATCTTTCCCACCAGTGGCTCAGGAATGATTTTATCAATGAAATAGATTTATCCTCAAATTTCCAATTTTCCCTGCCGACTACCGCGTCTCGCGACACCAAATATTAAGCACTGAAAATATGTTTTATGCAAATGACGTCACTGTCACCTTGACCTTTGACATATATAGTCAAATCACATTGACAGCCTCAATTTTTTCCTTTGGCATCCTCTGGTAAAGTTAAGATATCTGAAAGTGCTCGCAAGTTATCATGCTCACAGACAAACAAACAAACAAACAAAGAAATATGTCGTGCAGAGCACGATATATATTTTTTAATACAGAATCGAGGCTCGTGTAAGAGCTAACACATTGAACATTAAAAGATGCACAGACACATAAAACATGCAAACAACACAACACAACAACAATACAACAACGATACTTGCATAAAACAATACAATGATACTTGTGAAATCCCTAAAATAAGTTGTTGGCAGTTGGCCAATGATGACCTCAAAAATAATTGGTGGTTGAATTCAGTCAGTGACCTGGTATGCAAATCCTCTCAAAATTTCAAATTAATCAGATGAAAATTGAGGATTTTAGAAATTTAGCCTATGTTGACCTTTTGGCCTATGTTGACCTCAAAAATAATTGGGTGTTGAATTCAGTGACCAGATATGCAAGTCCCCTTCAAATTTCAAGGTAATTGGATGAAAATTGAGGATTTTAGAAATTTGGCCTATGTTGACCTTTTGGCCTATGTTGACCTCAAAAATAATTGGGTGTTGAATTCAGTGACCAGACATGCAAATCCCCTTCAAATTTCAAGGTAATTGGATGAAAATTGAGGATTTTAGAAATTTGGCCTATGTTGACCTTTTGGCCTATGTTGACCTTAAATATACATGGTGGTTGAATTCAGTGACCAGATATGCAAGTCCTCTTCAAATTTTTTCAAGTCAACTGTATGAAAATTGAGGATTTTAGAAATTGACAAAGTTGGTGACCTTTGGCCTATGTTGACCTATTGACCTTTTGACCCCAAAAACAATACACTTCTTGCTTATGACCAACTCCACCATTTGGTGAAGTTTGGTGAAGATCGGTTGAAAATTATGACCTACAGGCGACTGACATACACACAAACAGACAGACAGAATGATGCACAAGACCAACCAATATACTTTTTATTTGCATACAAGATCGAGGCTCGTGTAAGAGCGAGCACATTAAACACATTAGCACATAAAACACAAAAAACATAAACGGACACAAAAGACATAATAAAGGGAGGGGGAGACAAGATGGGGAGAGAGATGGAAGCATATAAGCACAACAGTAGAGAACAGGGACATCAGGAGATCTGTGGAAGGCAGAGGGCTGGGGACGGAGTGTTTGAGGGGGGGGGGAGGGGCGGGGGGGAAGGGAAGGGGGTACACGGTATAGAACAAATTGACACCACTGGGAATTTCAGGAATTAAGTCGGAGATTGAAAGAGGTGGATTTGGGGTGTATTAACGGGGGTAGAAAACATCAGGGTTTTGGATGGGGGAAGTTAAGAGATGGTGGTGAACAGCTGTTTGAAATACCTGGAGGGAGGAGAGGGATTGAAGAGAGTGGGGGAGTTTGTTCCAGAGGCTGGAGAAAAGAGGAATGAAAGAGTGAAGGTGAGCAGAGAGTCTTGATTTTGGCAGTCTCACGAGAAGAGGGTTGCTGGCAGTTATTGTGCGACCTGAAGGAATATTTGGGGGACACAGCACAGATAGAGCTGAGGGAGCTAGGTCAGAGAGGAGTCGGTAGAAGACAGAAAGACCACCAACCTACCTGCAGTGAGAGAGTGAAAGGCCCTCGGAGTTAGCTTCATTGCGGTAGATTCCAATGATCCTGAAAGCTTTGGTTTCTACAGCGTAAAGCCGAGCTAGGTGTGAGGCAGGAGCAGCAGCCCAGAGGGGAGAGCAGTATGTGGTGAGGAGCTCAGAGGTGCCAAGGAAGGACTTTGCACGACGGAGGACGCCCAGTCGGCGACTGGCTTTGGAGGCCAGCTTGGAAATGTGCTTTTCCCAGGAAAGATCATGGCAGCTAGTGAGACCCAAAAGCTTGAGCGACAGAACTTCTTGGAGAGGATTGTTGAGAAAGTAGATGGGAGGGTTATCCAGTTGGTCTTTTCGGAGAGACATAGTAAGAGTGTGAGATTTGTCAGGATTGAAAAAGATGTTCCTCTTGTTTGACCAGTTTGTGATTTTTGTCCAGGTCTGCAGAGAGTGAAGATTTTATCCATGTCTGCCTGCCGATCTGAGGGATGAGATATGGGTGGCAGAGAGTGGAGTCATCAGCAAAAAGATAGACAGGATTTTCCAGGGAGTCAGAGAGATCATTAATGAAGACCAGAAAAAGCACAGGGCCCAGAACACTGCCTTGGGGCACTCCAGCCTGAACAGGAAGGGCGAGATGAGAGAATTCCATTCAGGGCCACACATTGACTGTGACCAGAGAGGAAGTCCGCAAGCCATGCATGGAGATTTCCATGGATACCATAGGAGGAGAGTTTGGTGAGCAGGGCGGGGTGCCAGACCGTATCGAAGGCACGAGATATGTCAAGGGAGACGGCTCCTTGACGGCTCTGGTTTCCTGTTTGGCGTTGAGGACCTCCATCCATTGTTGAGACAGCAGAAGTAGCATGTCCAGAGTAGAATGACCTGGTCTGAATCTAAATTGATAATCCGAGATCAAGCCATTGGAGAAGAGGAAGGATTTGATATCCGAAGCAATGATGGATTCCATGACTTTGCTGATAATTGGAAGCAGGCTGATTGGTCTGTAGTTGCAAGGATCTGTTTTTGCACATTTTTTGTGTCAAGCAGCAATGTTGGCTGTTTTCCAAGCAGATGACAGATGACCTTGAGCAAAAGAGAGGGTGAAGAGAACAGAGAGAGAGGGTGAGATAGAGCGGCAGAGCAAGATTTTAGGACCCGTGGGCTGATGCCGTCTGGTCCAGTTGCAGAATCAGTCGATGTTTGACAGAAACTTCTCCACCTTGTCAGGAGAGAAGGACACAGAGTCCAGGAGCAGCTGGGTGCGACTGGGTAAGGTGGGTACAGAGAGAGATCGGTTTGGGATACAAGTATTTTCAAGACTAGTGAGGTACCTACCCGTGCTACACACGGGTGGGCGGCCAGAAGCAAACAGACAATGCAGAAACGGCGAATGCTAAAGCATGAGACCAATAAATTCCACATTACTGTAGCACCTTCAGTCGCACATCAGACATGGACAGAAAGTTCGTGAAGGACTTCCATGAAAAACGTGCCCTTTCACAAACAAACGGGTACGTTCACGTATAGAAACATCGATCATCGTGGGTCCGTGGCGAATCTGCATATGGCGATCCGCGAATTCACGTTTCGAAAGTAGAACCATCACGGCATTCCGTCATTCACTTGAACTCGATATCTCTTTTTTCATTCCAAACAGCATAACTCCAATCACAAATTAAACAACATTAATATAAAAAATAAGCTTTCAACAACATTCGTGACATACAGTGCATTCAGAAAGTATTCAGACCCCTGAAGGAACTGCGCTCCAACGCGAGTCGAAAGAATTGACGCGACCAAAGACGGAATTCGTCCGAGTTGCTTTATTGAAACAAAACAGCTCAGGTATTCTGACAAGCCCGTTTATCGGGCAGCAATATATATACACATTTATGTCGGGAAGTTTGCCCGGCAAAAGCTATACCGGGCATGCCCGGGTGTCAAGGGCGAGCCTTGGAAAGGCAAGTCTGGACCTGCCCGGGCGTGTTTGGCTGCGGCCTGGCAAGTCGAGGCTGGGCGTGCCCGGGCGCTCTGGGCGAGCCCTGGAAAGGCGAGAGCGGGCATGCCCGGACGCTCTGGGCGAGCCCTGGAAAGGCGATAGCGGGCATGCCCGGACACTCTGGGCGAGCCCTGGAAAGGCGATAGCGGGCATGCCCGGACGCTCTGGGCGAGCCCTGAAAAGGCGATAGCGGGCATGCCCGGACGCTCTGGGCGAGCCCTGGAAAGGCGAGAGCGGGCATGCCCGGGAAAGACGAGACCGGGCGTGCCCGGGAGGTTCGGGCGTGCCCGGGAACAGTGAGTCCGGGCATGCCCGGGAGAGGCGCGTCTGGCCGTGTTCTGGCCGGTGCAAGGCGATTGTGTGCATCCAGCGGTAACCGCTACACACGCCCCTCCAGAATCGACCTGCACCGGCAGGGTCAATTTAAGGGGGGTCCGGATGACCCGGCCGAAGCGACCCCTGGAGGGTCGTGGGGAGGGGTCCGACGTGGTGGTGGGTGGTCGAGCGGGGGGAACTGTGGACGGGGGGCGGCCTCGCCACGGAGGAAGGGCCAACCGTGGTGGTCGGTCGACGTCCATGTGCGCCGGTTTGAGGCGGTCCACAGAAATCCGGTCCGGCCGGCCGCCGAAGTCGACGATGAAAGACTTGTCGCCCCGTCGCAGGACCCGGAAGGGCCCGTCGTATGGCGGCCGGAGCGGCCCCCGGTGCGCGTCATGACGCACAAAGACGTACTCCGCTGTGCGAAGCGCCGGGGGGACGTAGGACTGGGGGCCACCGTGGCGGGACGTCGGCACGGGGGCAAATCGTCGGGCGGCCTCCTGGAGGTCCGAGCGCTGGCGAGCGGCGGACCAGGGACTGGTAGCGTCGGGCACGAATTCGCCCGGGACGCGGAGCGGCTGGCCGTAGACGAGCTCGGCGGCGGACGCCTGGAGGTCTTCCTTGGGGGCCGTGCGAAGGCCCAAAAGGACCCACGGCAGCCGGTCGGCCCAACCGTCATCCTGAAGGCCGGCCATGAGTGCGGCCTTCATGGAGTGGTGAAACCGCTCGCACAACCCGTTGGCTTGGGGGTGGTAGGCCGTGGTGCGGTGCAGCGTGACCCCCAACGAACGGGCGACCGCGCCCCAAAGCTCAGACGTGAACTGTGGGCCGCGGTCGGACGAGATGTCCGCTAGTGTGCCGAAGCCCGCGACCCAGGTGGCGATGAACGCCTGCGCCACGTCGGCGGTGGTGGTGGAGGTGAGGGGCACGGCCTCCGGCCACCTGGTGGTCCTGTCCACCATGGTGAGCAGGTGGGTGAACCCCCGCGAGGGGGGCAGGGGACCCACCAGGTCCACGTGGACGTGGTCGAAACGCCGTTCAGGCACGGCGAAAGGTGCCAGCGGGGCCTGGGTGTGGCGGTGGACCTTGACCCGCTGGCAGGCCGTGCAGGCGTTGGCCCAGTCGCGGATGTTTCGTCGAAGGCCGTGCCAGACGAAACGCGCCGACACCAGCTTCTGAGAAGCTTTCCGGCCCGGGTGAGAAAGGCCGTGGATGGAGGCGAAGATGCGGCGCTGCCAGGAAACGGGCACGATGGGGCGAGGCTGGCCCTGGGAGACGTCGCAGAGCAGGACGGTGCCCGCGAAGGGAATGTCGGCCAGGCGGAGGCCCGTGTCCACCGCACGGAGTGCCTGCACCGAGGCGTCGGTGGTCTGGTCGGCCGCCATGAGCGCGAAGTCCACGCCGAGGTGGACCGCGTTCGCGCTGGCCCGAGAAAGACAGTCGGCCACGGCGTTGTCTTTGCCGGCGACGTGCCGGATGTCCGTGGTGAACTCCGACACGGCGGAGAGGTGGCGCTGCTGGCAGGCCGACCACGGCTCCGTGACCTTAGCCATTGCGTAGACCAACGGCTTGTGGTCGACGAAAGCCGTGAACGGGCGGCCCTCCAGGAGGTGTCGGAAATGGCGAACGGCCAGGAATAGCCCGAGCAGCTCGCGGTCGAACGTGCTGTAGTTTAACTCGTTCGGCCGGAGTTGCCGGCTGAAAAAAGCGAGTGGCTGCCAAACCCCGTCCACCCATTGCTCATGGACGGCGCCCACCGCGTAGTTGGAGGCGTCCGTAGTGAGGGCGATGGGCGCGTTGAGCACCGGGTGAGCCAGCAGCGTTGCGTCGGCGAGGGCCCGTTTGGCGCTGGCGAAGGCCGCGTCCATGGCCGCGGACCAAACAATGTCATGCTTGGCCGGCTTGCCCCGGAGGGCCTCGTAAAGGGGCCGCATGAGCTGAGCAGCGCGGGGCACGAATCGGTGATAAAAATTCACCATGCCGAGGAACTCTTGGAGGGCCTTGATGGAACGGGGACGCGGGAACGTGGTGATGGCCTCGACCTTGGTCGGCAGCGGCACGGCCCCGGTCTTGGTGATGCGGTGGCCCAAAAAGTCAACCGTCGTCGCACCGAAGTGGCATTTGACCGGGTTGACAATTAAGCCGTGCTCGCTGAGGCGACCGAACAGTGTTCGGAGGTGGAGGAGGTGCTCGGCGCGGGACATGCTGGCGACGAGGATATCGTCCAGATAGACGAAAAGAAACGGCAGGTCGCGCAGCACGCCGTCCATCAAGCGCTGGAACGCCTGGGCCGCGTTCTTGAGGCCAAACGGCATCCGCAAAAATTCGAACAGGCCGAACGGCGTGATGACGGCCGTCTTCGGGACGTCGGCCGCCCGGACAGGTACCTGGTGGTAGCCCCGTATCAGGTCAATTTTCGAAAAGATGACCCGTCCCGCCAAACGGGCGGAAAAGTCCTGAATATGCGGGATCGGGTACCTGTCGGGGGTGGTAGCGTCATTGAGACGGCGGTAGTCGCCACACGGGCGCCATCCACCCCCCGGCTTTGGCACGATGTGCAGTGGCGAGGCCCACGCGCTATCGGAGCGCCGCACGATGCCGAGGTGCTCCAACGCGTCGAACTCGGCCTTCGCCACGGCAAGCTTGGCCGGGTCGAGGCGGCGGGCCCTGGCGTAGACCGGCGGGCCCATAGTGGGTATGTGGTGCTCGATCCCGTGCCGCACCGCGACAGCCGAAAATGTCGGCCGCGTGAGGGCCGGGAATTCCGCGAGCAGGCGAGCGAACTCGTTCGCTGCCGGGAGGGCGCACGCCAGTTCGGTCGGCGCGGAGCTGCTCATTGTGCACGCCAGGGAGCTGAAGGTCTCGGCATGGACAAGGCGACGTCGTTTGACGTCGACCAGCAGCCCGTGTGCGCAGAGGAAGTCGGCGCCCAGCAAAGCCACGGGGACGCTGGCGGTAACAAAAGTCCATTGAAAACGATGGCTGCCGAAGCAGAGGGTGACGACGCGTGGGCCGAAAGTGCGTATGGCCGAGCCATTAGCAGCGACCAAAGAGGGGCCGCAAACGGCGTCCCGCCTGTCCTGCTCGGAGGCGCGTATGACGCTCAGTTGGGCGCCGGTGTCACACAGGAAACGCCGCCCAGACGCTTTGTCCCGAATAAACAGCAAGTTGCCCGAGTGGCCGGCGCTCATGGCTGGGAATGAACGCCGGCCCGGCCGTTTCCCGACTTGCCGAAAGTGCATGGGGGTCGGCACGTCCGAGCCTTGTGTCCGAACCTGGCGTGGTAATAACACCACGCCCGGTCAGGTGGAGGCCCCGGCCGTCGTGTCGGAAGTGGGCGGTGCGGCGTGGCGGCCGCCAGTTGCACCGGCAGTTCGGCCTCCAACCGCGCAGGGCGCTCGGGCGTCGTCTCGGACGGCAGTGGGCTCCAGGTAACCGCGCCGATGTGCTGGCCCGCCGGGGAGATCTTATCGGCTTCCCTGGCGAGGGCGCGGGAATCCGTGATCAACGTGCCAGCCAGGGCGAGGCGTACCGGGTGAGGCAGCTGGCGAAGGAACAACTCACGGAACAGAAAATCCGGAGAGTGCTCACCGAGCAACGAGAGCATATAGTCCATGCGCTCGGACGGGCGCGTGTCGCCGAGCTCGGGCAGAGCGAGCAGGCGCCGTGCGCGTGCTGCCGGTGAGAGGGCGAAAGCGTCGAGGAGGAGTGTCTTCAGCGCGTCGTATTTGTCAGCAGCCGGCGGGTGCTCGAGGAGGCTCAAGGCGCGGGCCGCGGTGGCGGAACCGAGCGCCGCCACAACATGGTGGAAGCGGGTGTCGTCCGTGGTGATGCCTCGCAGGGCGAACTGAGAGTCCGCCTGAGCGAACCAAACAGCCGCGTGAGCCTCCCAGAAGGTAGGCAGTTTAAGCGTCACTGCCGTATCCATGTCGGTAGGTCACCAATGAAGGAACTGCGCTCCAACGCGAGTCGAAAGAATTGACGCGACCAAAGACGGAATTCGTCCGAGTTGCTTTATTGAAACAAAACAGCTCAGGTATTCTGACAAGCCCGTTTATCGGGCAGCAATATATATACACATTTATGTCGGGAAGTTTGCCCGGCAAAAGCTATACCGGGCATGCCCGGGTGTCAAGGGCGAGCCTTGGAAAGGCGAGTCTGGACCTGCCCGGGCGTGTTTGGCTGCGGCCTGGCAAGTCGAGGCTGGGCGTGCCCGGGCGCTCTGGGCGAGCCCTGGAAAGGCGAGAGCGGGCA
Source organism: Myxine glutinosa (assembly GCF_964187855.1). Lineage (NCBI taxonomy): Eukaryota > Metazoa > Chordata > Myxini > Myxiniformes > Myxinidae > Myxine > Myxine glutinosa. The sequence continues at coordinate 144,822,705 of NC_136267.1, forward strand.
TGCCCGGACGCTCTGGGCGAGCCCTGGAAAGGCGATAGCGGGCATGCCCGGACGCTCTGGGCGAGCCCTGGAAAGGCGATAGCGGGCATGCCCGGACGCTCTGGGCGAGCCCTGAAAAGGCGATAGCGGGCATGCCCGGACGCTCTGGGCGAGCCCTGGAAAGGCGAGAGCGGGCATGCCCGGGAAAGACGAGACCGGGCGTGCCCGGGAGGTTCGGGCGTGCCCAGGAACAGTGAGTCCGGGCATGCCCGGGAGAGGCGCGTCTGGCCGTGTTCTGGCCGGTGCAAGGCGATTGTGTGCATCCAGTGGTAACCGCTACACCCCTTCACTTTTTCACATTTTGTTATGTTGCAGCCTTATGCTGAAATCGTTTAAATTCATTTTTTCCCTCATCAATCTACACTCAACACCCCATAATGACAAAGAGAAAACAGGATTTTAGAAAGTTTTGCAGATTTATTAAAAAGAAAAAACTGAAATATCACATTGACATAAGTATTCATACCCTTTGCTATGACACTTGAAATTTAGCTCAGGTGCATCCCATTTCTCTTGATCATCTTTGAGATGTTTCTACACCTTGATTGGAGTCCACCTGTGGTAAATTCAATTGATTGGACATGATTTGGAAAGGCACACACCTCTCTATATAAGGTCTCACAGCTGACAATGCATATCAGAGCAAAAACCAAGCCATGAGGTCGAAGGAACTGCCTGCAGAGCTCAGAGACAGGATTGTGTGGAGGCACAGATCTGGGGAAGCCTACAAAAAAATTTCTGCTGCATTGAAGGTTCCCAAGAGCACAGTGGCCTCCATAATTCTTAAATGGAAGAAGTTCGGAACAACCAGGACTCTTCCTAGAGCTGGCCGCCCGGCCAAACTGAGCAATCGGGGGAGAAGGGCCTTGGTAAGAGAGGTGACCAAGACCCCGATGGTCACTCTGGCTGAGCTCCAGAGCTCCTGTGTGGAGATGGTAGAAACTTCCAGAAGGACAACCATCACTGCAACACTACACAGATCTGGGCTTTATGGCAGAGTGGCCAGACGGAAGCCTCTCCTCAGTGAAAGACACATGAAAGCCCACAGAAACTTGTTTCTCACAGTCTGAGACTCCTTGAGGTGTTTTTTTTGCAAACTCCAAGCTGGCTTTCCAATCATCAATTGATACTTTAACAAAACGATTAACACGATTAACGTTTAACGATTTAACATTACGATTGAATGACGATTGTATTGGGATATTATCAAACCCGCGCATTGCCGTCATCTGTCCACTTCCGCATTCGCGGCAGGTTCATAATTCTCATCAAAATCTAAACAGTATTTGTAGAATTTCAATAGAAGCCACATCACTGTTCATATCGGTAAATATTATTCCATCGTGTTTGGAAAAACTGGAAAATTAGAAAATTGGAAAAAAAATTGGAAAAACAATATGGCCTATTACTAGCAGAAGTACCCGGCATTGCCGGGCGGGGGAGGGGAGGGGAACGGGGGGGAGGGGAACGGAGGGGAGGGGAACGGGGGGGAGGGGAGGGGGAGGGGAGGGGAGGGGAGGGGGAGGGGAGGGGAGGGGAGGGGAGGGGGAGGGGAGGGGAGGGGAGGGGGAGGGGAGGGGAGGGGAGGGGAGGGGAGGGGAGGGAAGGAACGGGGGGAGGGGAGGGGAACGGGGGGAGGGGAGGGGAGGGGAACGGGGGGAGGGGAGGGGAGGGGAACGGGGGGAGGGGAGGGGAGGGGAACGGGGGGAGGGGAGGGGAGGGGAAC